>NC_140910.1:15125397-15361557 GCF_045865225.1 Trachurus japonicus
TAAAACAAGTGAGCTGGAAGATGCTAAAATGCTAAAATAACTCCAAGGGAGATTGCTGTGTCACTTTGAGTGACTCCTGTTGGATGCATGTAACTAAATTGAATCATCGAAATAGATACCTAACCCTATAATACTGTATGATACTATAATACTGATATCATATAATAACAAAAGGCCTATTTTACATCTCACCAGGTTATAGGCTAAGGTCCAAAATGCAGTGATGCATGGGTGATGCAACAGTATCAAGGTTCAAAGTCAAAGTCATTTATTGGGTTGTTACATTCACATGTCTCAGCCAATAGTCAATGTCAATCATGATATTCTACCCACTTTTAAAGCATGTAATAATATAGGCTACTTAAAACAAACTTATCAGAACAATGAACACTTGAAACAGCCTACAAAGTCAAAGTCAATATGTGCAGGACGTACACAGGATTGACCAACAGTGAAAGAGTTGCACCTTCTGGACTCAATGCCATGCAAAACATCTGCAGACAATAACAACTACTACAGAAACTATCTAATTTAAGCAGTTTGATGCCACAGGGGGCAGTGGAGAGAAAGAGTTTTTTGTGCACCATTGACATAACCTAAATTGAGTAAAATTACCTATTTATCTCACAACTTAGACAACTTCCTGCATTCAACTTATAGGCCTAATGTTTACATGTTTAACACTTCAATTATTATTAAATTTCCAGGCAATTCATGATAATGAGTTTATGACTGTTTTCTACAAGGACTGGAAAGGGGAAACAAAAGATGTCAAGTAGATGCCAAACATTTTAGAAAATATCAGTGGAAATATTTAGATATTACAGTTTTATGTAATAATAAAGAAATTTGTCATAAAAAACCCAACTTAACCTCCATGCATACTTATCATCAGATTCATCATCTCTATGAATATGTGGTGTGGTTGGTTTATTCTTTAAAGTGTGTATGCAGCGTTTCCATCATTTCAGTGTGTGTCAGGGAACCTATAGTGAGCAGTCCACTAATACACTGAGTTAATAGGATTGTGAGGAGTGATTTAGTTCTGCCACTCCATTCACATGTCCAGTCACAGTCAGGTGTTACAGCCTGAGGGACAGACATGAAGGAGCCGCAGCTTCCAGGTAAATTATATTCTTTTATTGACAAAAAAACTTCTGTCTCTGTAGTCTGCAGAAAGTTCAGGTATATTAAGATTTTGTTTAAGGAGTTTAACAATGGTAAATAGGGGCTTTATTAGTGGTTAATAGGTCATGCTGTATAGGTTCGATTATGTCTTTATGTAAGTTTCTGACCTTAATCTAAGATATACATAGGTGATTTATTAGGCATGAATAACATAATAAATAATACCTGATACAAATTAATTCTTAAAATGGCTGTTTTATTAATTTCCCTGTAAGTTTTTACCTTTAAAAGAAAAAGAATGTTTATACTGTGACTTTAAAGTGGCTGATTGGCTACCAAACAACTTTTCTCATTTATAAATATTTACTAATATGCTTGGAAAAGTAACAACATTTTATAAAACACATACAGATGCACATGCAGGTAACTAATTAAACCAAGTAGAATTGTTTGCAAGATAATTACCCGTACATTTCTACATTTGTTGTAATGCAAGTCTGTTTACGTTGTGTTTGTAAGTAGCTAGTAAGTAAGTAAAATTGTTGTGAATCACTTCACTTTTGGTGATTACTTTTCATGTAGCACTGTCTGTTTGTATGTACATTATCAATGCTGCCATTTGCAGCTGCTGAAGGAAGTTTTCTTATGTTTTATAATGCAGTGATACATATCTATTAAAAATAAATAATCAAATTAAATGTCAACAAATACAATGCAAAGAAGAACAAAATAATTGGAATAAAACATAAAGATAATAAGATAATACCATAAAGAGAGAGAGAAAGAAGTGTTGTTTGTTCGGCAAATTTCAAAGTGACCCCAGTGTTGAGGTTAATCATCTTCTCTGTTGGTAGCTACAGGTATAAATAGCCTTCTGCGTTCAGAAGTGACCCACTAATACTGTATCTAAAAGAGGCAGGTAATCCCGGACATTTGAGAACAGTCATCTAAATTTAACCCACAACGACCAAGAGGAGCCACAATATCTATACATGTATTATTATTTTTTACCTTCCATTTCAGTTGAAAAATGATTACAGTTTTTATTCATTATTATTATGTGCTCAGAGGCTACTTGTGAGACACCACACAGCAAGCATTGTATAAACAGTTTGACATCTGACCTGATCATCCGTTGCTCTTTGTGTAATACAGTAACTATAAAATAAATGCTTCCTCTAAAGAACAAAGAAACTGGGTGTACAGTTTACAAGAATACTGTCCTGCTTGGAAGAAAATGAATAGTTTGGCTACTCTTTAAAAGAAATGTGCTGATTCTGGAAAACTGTGTCCAAAGAACAGGAACAGAAAAAAAACAGGAAAGCTCGACACATCCTGCTTTTGTCCATTAAATAAGAAAACATAGACTACATAGTTAAATTGATTTAACAAAGCCTCAAATATATCAGCAATCTGTCCAGACCTACAAAACTAATAAGACTCTAGTCACAACATCGACCCCACAGTGAAGGCATTTCCAGTCTCTGTCGACTGAAATACAAATGCAGAGCTACTGCATCTTGCAAACAATAATAATGGCAGCTCATTCATACAAGGGAGTGCTGCATGAAACAAAATATAATATTAGTAGATATTCATTGATATAAATCAGTTTAAATATTTCTTTTTTAGTTATTGTTTACTTCCATCTCTTTATTCTCTTTATAGTTAAAGCAGAAGTAAGTGATCCGGTCGTTTGGGCTAATGCTGCGTTCCAGGCAGGCTTTTGAAACCGTAAATTACAGCTTCAAGTCACGACTTACGACTTTGTAGCGTTCCAGGCAACCCACTCGTGTTTTTCCGACCTGTTTTACCCGTGAAAGTCACTACAACGGCCACTCGTAACTTCCGACCCGTGAACTCGTACCAGATCAAACTGGTACGACTTCACAGGTGGGAAAAACACGAGTTGCCTTGAACGCACCATAACGTCCTCGTCCCTACGTCACCACATTCAGGCGCATCCCTTGGCTGCACACACAGCCCTTCATGCCGTTCTCTCTCCTCATTGGATAAAACTTGTAGGATACGAGAAAAGTTTTCTCCTCGGCTCAGAGCAGAGCAGAGGGACTGAGAGACCCGTGTTTCAGACCAAACACTCTATATAAGTGATTGCTGTTGGAAGATAGAACTATTTAAGACTTATATTAACACAAAAATATCACTTACTTCTGCTTTAACACCAGCTACTTGAAAATGAAGATGCAGGTCAAGGCTGATGTAAAAGAGGTCAGACGTTTTACCTCATTCAGGGCAAAGCGAGTTAAGGTCAATCTCATTATCAATGTCCTGTGCACAGCAAGGTAACACTGTCTGTACAATGACTTTTGTAAGAGTTAAGCTGGTTGATGCTGGTGCAGAGCGGAGATAAAAGACGGGATGATTTTCAAGTACAGTACATTTTTTTCTCTTGTTTCGCACAACAGTGTTGCACGCCTTATTTATGTTGACCTCTGAAAAGGCTGTCATATTGCTGACTGATGTCAACCTCTTTAATTTCCTCCCTAGCCATCAAAACGCGTCTATGGCCAAAGCAGAAAACAAGCAGAAAATCCAAAGATGAGGCTCAGAAATTAGAGAAGACAACCCAGCCGTTGGCCCCTGCTGCTGTCAGTGCCTTACCACAGCTGACCGAAGCAGAGAGAATGAGGCAGTCACCGTTTGAGAGGGTTGTCTATGACATGGCCCACAACGAGAAGATCGTCAACGACCTGATACTAGGTCGAAGGGTTGGCTTCTATGAGCTGCGTGGAGAGGTCGGTCAGGGCAACTTCTCTACGGTCAGGCTGGGCATCCATGCCTTGACGAAAGGTCAGAACCCTTGAGTTATTTGAGTTTGGTACATGTTCATGTTTTCTGGTTCATGCTTAACTTGAATATAAAGTCTGGATTTGTCACACTGTAACCTTCTCTGTTGTGCACAAGTCTGGCCTTAAGGGTATAGTCGTTGTAGATAAATATTATTGCAGGTTTGTGAATAATGTTCATGTAAGAAGACAATAACTGATCCCCTGAATAAGACTTTCAGATCAACCTAGATCTTACCTGACCCCCGCAGTGAATTGATTTTCTATTAAAAATTACACCCATGTCTGTGCTCTGACTTGTTCAAGGAGGGCTCTTGATTCTTAGCCACATTTTTGTCATACCTACGAATAATGCTGCAACAATCTTCCAATTAAATTAGTTGCCCAGTTAATTCTTTTATCTTCTTCTCATATGTAGCAATGGCAAACATCTCCCTATTTTCCCGTGTGATTAAATCTCTTAAGCATGTCTGTGCCCCTGTTTTGACCTTTATCAGACCCTCTCTAAGTCCACCACTGACATCTAAGCCTCCCCCACCTCTTCTGTCTCAGAGAGAGTAGCTGTTAAAGTCATGGACAAGCTGCGTCTGGAGAAGAAGAACCAGCCCATAACTGCGTCTGAAATCAGCTGCATGGAGAAGCTGTGCCACCCCAACATAGTGCGCCTTTACGAGGTGATCGAGACCAGCCGGAAACTGTATCTGGTGATGGAGTACGGCAGCGGTGGAGACCTGTTCTCTCGAATCACCACCAGGGGGAAGCTTAACGACTTGGAAACCAAGCTGGTCTTTGCACAAGTCATCTCTGCTGTAAAACACATGGTGAGCTTCACCCTCTCTGCTAACCATGATCGGTACACACATCAGTGCCTCATGTCCACAGAGTCGGTTTTGATTACATACGAACAGTTAGGCGGTTTGGCTCAATAGTTTCCACCCTCGGGTTTATTTAACCTCAATTCTGAAATATTGATAATTTACCTTTTTTTGCATTACACCATCTGAGAAGTTCACACAAATATTACTGATATGCATGTGATCATATAAAGGTACAAACCAGACCCTTTTTCTGTAAAGAGTACAGAACAACTTGTTTTGATCATTAACAATTGTTTGTGTTTTAGAAACAGTGTGCCTTTTTAATAAAGTCTTAATTTGAAAAGTTTCTGGTAACTATAACCTGCAATATTTGCCTCTGTAATTCAAAAGTATAGTAGAAGTATATAGCAAATATTTTTAGTGATTTTCCAAAATGGATTAAGAACTAAATGCAGGATCCAATTAATTTCTGTAAGTTTCATTTATCGAATAAGAGCAAGTCCAAAACTGTAGAAGTGAAACTCATTACTGTTGGTCCTTTCTTTTCAGACTGTCAGCTGTTTGTTTGCCTTAAAGTAAATGTCAAAGCAGAGCCCTTGCTGATTTTTTATTTTTTTTTCCTATTTCAGCATGACCACAACATCGTCCACCGAGACCTTAAAGCTGAAAACATCTTCTACACCACCTGCTACTGCATCAAGGTCGGAGATTTTGGCTTCAGCACAGAGACTAGCCCTAATGAACTCCTGACCAACTTCTGTGGCTCTCCACCTTATGCAGCTCCTGAGCTGTTCAAGGAAAAAGGCTACATTGGGCGCTACTCTGATATTTGGGCTTTAGGTATCCTCCTGTACTTCATCGTGACGGCCACTATGCCCTTTTTCGGGGACACCCTGGGGAGGCTGAAGCGCTGCATCCTCCAGGGGGCTTACAGCATCCCTGCGTTTGTGCCCGAGCCGTGTCAGATGGTCATTAAGGGCATGCTGCGGCCTGTGCCTATCGACCGCTCCTCTCTCACTCAGATTACAGACAGTGCTTGGCTGAGGGGGATCGAGTACCCTCCTCCATATGTCTTGCTTCCCATGTCCCCGGCCCACTTTGCCCAGGCCGGCCAGACTCTTTGTGTGGAGGAGCAGGAAGTGAAGAGTTTGCTGTCTGATCTGGGCATCGTGACAGTCCATTTCCAAAACAATTCCTGTTTAGACTGTAAGAGCCCGCTGACGGGAATCTACCGCATCCTCCTCCACCGGGTCCAGAAGAGGAGGTCAGTGGAGGCTGTAGGTTATTCAGCGCTTCAACCTGATGAGTATAGGAGCCTAAAGAAGTGGTCTGCAACACCTGTTGACAAACACAATCCCTCTGCTGTCTGTGTTGTTCTGTAAAGACAAATAACTGCATTGCTTCAGCTGTGGCAGCTGTGCAATACTGGACTGAAATGATGCATGCATGGAAGTTGAGGGTTCTTCTGTCCCACATATATAGCACACCGACTAGGGCACCTCTTGTAAGTAATTAGCTATGGCTTTCTGTTCTGATTATATCACCAACAACAAGCTTACTGACGTAAAACATTCATCAGTCACTGCATGGACATCAGCATCTTACAATCCCTCTTAGTCAGAACATACTGAGCTAATCCAAGGCCACAGGTAATCCTGGTGAGACACTGAAAACATCCTTGGCCCGACAGAAATGAAACATGAGACTATGAGGGTGAAAAAAAATTACATTAGGCATAAAACTAAATTATGGTCACATGAAGCCAGAATTATAAACAAAATTTAAAACCAGTCTTCGGTCGTCTTAAATGTTTGTTGGGTGTTTTAAACCAGCGGTCGCCTAAAATGCCTTCATTTATTTAAAAGCTTTCTACATAAAATAGACATTTCATGAGTGTGACCATAAAGAAGAAGTCTGGAGACTGTTTCATGTTTTGCATAAATTAATGTAATTTTGTTCAACTCTACTTTGAATACTGTGCTTATGTTTTGAGACAGAACTTTCATAATTGCTTCATGAATACTGGTCCGAATTCACTGCCACTATGTAACAATTGTAGTGATCCATAAGGCCAAATTCATTAGTCATAATAAAAGTGTTCTAAAACAATCATACTGAACTGTTTCCTTTGAGATCTCCTCATAGATGGTATCCTCTTGCTCTATCCCTCCAGCAGGAGGCATGTTGTTACAGGACAACAATAATATTGTTTCTGTCTGTTGCATGTACAACTCCAGCCAAGATTTTAACCATTTATAGAGATTCGTACTCAGTCTTTGTTTGATTCTCTGCTTCCTCATGAGTCCTAAGGTTTGACACTCAAGCGAGTGAGCAGAGATTTTGGAGTCATGTCAAGCACAGTTTGCAAAATATAGTGCATTTGTGGAACTGCGGATTCTGCAGAATTATGAAATGTTTAACAAAGAATTTCACTGAAACAGACACTTTATCTGTTCCAATCTGACAAAGTCAAACTCAGCTCCTCTTCCCCCTTCACATGTGACTTTCCCCTGAGGATACAACAGTCACTAATCCAGGAATCACTCTGTTACTCTCACTTTGCAGTTTAGTGCCAAGAGTCTGTGCTGAGTGTCCCTGCTGAGGCTCTGATAAGCTTTGTGCAATTTTGCAATAAAATGTTCAACTCTCATCAAACAGCTTGTTCACACAGGAATAAATTCACATTGTGTGGGCAGGAACAGACATCGAAAAGTATCAGTGCAGTCCCTATACGGGTGCCAAAGAGGAGTCTTGACATGTTGTTTATTTAGGAATCCTGCTCTTGCTCAATATCTGTGGTGTGAAAAGCTCGTTATCATTTTCACTTATGCAAAACAATTTTCATTGTTACCTCAAAAGTGAAAGTTAAACAACACATTGACAGGAAAGTTCAACGACAGCAATGCCCTGCAACTTCTTCTTGGGAAAACACATTGCGAGAGGGAGCTGAATCATCATCAATCAAGAAAGTGGCTTTAGATAAATCATTTAACTCTATCTGGTGGTGTAAAGTTTATTAGTATGATTTGTTGATTAGGTTCATTGAACATGCACAGAAGGCTAAATTTGAAGTTAAAAATTTAATGAACAAAAAAACAGAATTTGATTTGTATCGTTTGAAATCAAAATATTTTGAATATGGTGATAAAGCCGGGAAATTACTGGCATATCGGCTTCATCGTCTCATTCCTGCCATTAAATCAGAAAATGGTGAAATATTAAAAACTCCTGTAGATATTAATAAAAGATTTAAGGGATATTATGAATCTCTCTATTCTTTAGAGGTTAAACCCTCTTTAGAAGACCTGGATAGATTTTTTGGCAGTATAGAAATGCCTGCCTTAACAAATGAAAACAAAGAGGACCTTGAAAGACCAATAACACAGTCTGAAATACAGATTGCCATCAACAATATGGCTAGCGATCGCGCTCCAGAGGAAGATGGCTATAGTATACATTTTTATAAAACCTTTTCCTCATTGTTAGTGGATAAACTGGAAAGGGTGTTTAATGAAGCTAACGGAATAGGTCACTTACCAGGTTCTTCCCAAGTTTCCCTTATCACAGTCCTGCTTAAGCCAAACAAGGATCCTTTGCAATGTGCAGGCTACCACTCTATTTCTCTCCTTAATTCTGAGAGAAAAATGTATGCTAAAATCCTGGCAAGAAGATCAGAGGGAATCATTTCTAAACTTATCCACATAGATCAAATTGGATTTGTAAAATCAAGGCAAATTGCGGACAAAATGCGGAGGTTACTTCATATAATGCACTATGCAAACTCATCGGTCACTCCAGCCATTGCGGTACCGTTGGACACCGAAAAGGCATTCGACCGCATTGAATGGCCTTATCTTTTCAAAACTTTGTCTAAATTTGGTTTTGGTCCCAATTTCATTAAGTATATTTCTTTGATTATTCACAACCAAAAGCCAAGATTATTACAAACAATATAATTTCTAATCAATTTCTGCTTAATTGTGGGACCCCGCAAGGGTGTAATTTAAGCCCTTTGCTTTTTATTTTATTATTGGAACCCTTGGCCATTTCAATTAGAAATAACTAGAATATTAAATGTGTCCCAGCCCCTGTAACAGAAATAAAACTAAGTCTTTTTGCAGATTACATATTATTGACAGTATCTGACCCATCCACCTCCCTTAAACATATTCTGGAGACAGTGGAAGATTTTGGCTCCATCTCGGGTTATAAGGTGAACTGGGATAAATCTTAAGTCACATTTTACTGGTTTGGGTAACAGTTTACTTGAAGGTATCGTCATAAGAGCGACATGACACTGTCATAAGAGTGACATTGACACAGTCATTAACGTGTCATAAACATTATGTCAACGTTGTCATTATAGCAGAAGTAAGCGATCCGGCCGTTTTGGCTAACTTCTTGTCAGCCGATGGAGTTAGCAGCCCCCGCCCTCGTCATGGATCTATTGGTCCTCGTCCCTACGTCACCACATTCACGCGCATCCCTTGGCTGCACACACAGCCCTTCATGCTGTTCTCTCTCCTCATTGGATAAAGCTTGTAGGATACAAGAAAAGTTTTCTCCTCGGCTTACAGCAGAGCAGAGTGACTGACAGACCCGTGTTTCAGACCAAACACTCTATGTATGTGATTGCCGTCGGAAGATATAACTATTTAAGACTTATATTAACACAAATATTCCACTTACTTCTGCTTTAAGTGTCATTCGGTTAACCCTAACCCTAAACCTAACCCTACAAAAACCGAATGACACTTAATGACAATGTTATGACATTGACATAATGTTTATGACACGTTCATGACTGTGTCATGTCACTCTTATGACAGTGTCATGTCGCTCTTATGACGATACCTTCAAGTAAAGTCTTACCCTGGTTTGCCATTCAAATGGTCTCCTGAGGGAATGCGTTATCTGGGTTTAACCTTGAAATCGGACCCTCAAGATATTGCCCCATTTTATTTGAAAAACCTTATTAATGACATCAAGGTAGATATTGAAAGGTGGAAAAGCCTTCTACTAACTATCTGGGGCCGAATAGACACTATAAAAATGAATATCCTACCGAGGATAAGTTTTCTTATGGCTGCCATCCTGACCGATGTTGGCACTGTCAACAAGAAAAAGGTACATTTTTTCATATGGTATGGGCCTGTCCAAAAATAAAATCCTTTTGGGAAAGTGTAACACAGTTCCTGGGTGGAATTATTTGTCAATATTGAATATTGATTATTTGTCTATTGAACTATATGGCCTCGGGATCTTGGTCCAAATATCACAAACAAATTATAACAACTGGATGTATGACGGCCAAAAGACTCATCGCTACTAATTGGAAAAATGCTGACCATCTGGAAAAGACAATTTCTTTGGAGGGAGCTGCCTCTAATCTTCTGGAAAACTGTAATGAGGAACAGCTCTTATGGAGAGAAATAGTTAATATGATACGTAGGCTACCCTCTTTCCAGAGAACTTTTAAAGACAACAAACTGAAGTATTCCGGTACGCTCTGAATTTGCCATTCATATCTATCGGGTAAGCTCGGTGCTGGCTCATGGATCTATATAACACATCTATGTGCTGGCTGCCATGTCGTGTCGCCATGTTTTTACGTTCAGTGGCAGTGTGACGGTAGGAAACCACGGAAACTCACCGGAGACACCGGAGCTGTCGGCTCAGGTCGAGGTGGTGTCTGTGAAAAGTCACCGCGGTAACGCAGTGAGGAGGAATGGAGCGTTACACTGATGCTGCATTCACCTGCAGTCGGGCAGACGGCCGTCGGTAACAAACCAGATGTCATTTTAGTCACAGAAGTGGAGAGAAAGCCGGTAAAATGTGGGTCAGGTCAACAATACGACATCGCCATGACAACATATTATCACGTGTATTGTTTTGCCTCGTGCTGACGGACCACTTGTTTACATAGAGGCTTGTTTATGCAGTTACGTGCAGCGGCTGTCGCCTACCCAATTTCACGTGAATGCAGCATGAAAAATACGATTGAGTTGCTTGCAATATAGATATAGCCTACAACCGCAACGCTAGATGGGAGTAATTCTTACACAGTATACCTTTAAGGTTGAGTTTGAGCTCATACAGTCTATGGCTCATAGCAGTGGTTCCCAACCTGCTGTCAACCAAGATGTGCCAGCTCAGATATTTTTATATGCTGCATTTTATTTGAACTTTATTTGATTTTTCAAGAAAGTGAAAGTATTGTTTAAGCTTGTATGTGGTGTTTTTAATCATAATTTTATAAAGAATAATAATTAGTTTTCAAAAAAATATTTTTATCAGTAATTTCTTTCATCAATTACTAGCCATTTCAGGTGACCCCATTTGAATTCCAGGCGACCCCACGTGGGGTCCCGACCCCAAGGTTGAGAAACACTGTGTACGCCTGCTCCTCAACTGCCTATAAACTGTATCTCTCCTCCCTCTGGACTACTGAGATTTACGACGTCTGCACACCACCACCCTGTTTTTTCTTTGTTTTTTTCTCTTTCTTCTTAACTAATTTATGTGTTTATTATATATGCAACACATCATTTATTGTTTTTTTGTGTTAGTTTCATGCTTGTTTAGTTTTTGATGTTTTTCATTGTGTTATGTTTTTTGTTTTGTTTTCCTTTTCTCTCACTTTTTAATTTATAAAAATGGAAAAATGTATTGGCGGCGGCGGCGGCGACGATGGCGACAACGACTGGAGGGGAACCATAAGTTTCGCTTTTACCCACCACGTCTCTCCCTCGACGCAGAGGGGAAGGGGGAGGAGGGGGGGCGGTGTTTCGTACCCGTGCAGGGAAGTTATAGTGCAGTTTAAGCCGACGCGACCTGGCTCAGGCTGCAGCGGCAGCACCATTCATCCTATTAACCATTTTTCTACCATTGCAATGAGTCTGGAAACATTATTTTAAGGTCGAAAAACTCTGCAATGTTACTTTAAAGCAGAAGTAAGCGGAATGTTTGTGTTAATATAAGTCTTAAATAGTTATATCTTCCAACAGCAATCACTTACATAGAGTGTTTGGTCCGAAACACGGGTCTGTCAGTCACTCTGCTCTGCTGTAAGCAGAGGAGAAAACTTCTTGTATACTTCCTTGTATCCTACAACCTTTATCCAATGAGGAGAGAGAACGGCATGAAGGGCTGTGTGTGCAGCCAAGGGATGCGCGTGAATGTGGTGACGTAGGGACAAGGACCAATAGATCCATCACGAGGGCGGGGACTGCTAACTCCATCGGCTGACAAAAAGTTAGCCAAAACGGCCGGATGTTTGTGTTAATATAAGTCTTAAATAGTTATATCTTCCGACAGCAATCACTTACATAGAGTGTTTGGTCTGAAACACGGGTCTGTCAGTCACTCTGCTCTGCTGTAAGCCGAGGAGAAAACTTTCCTTGTATCCTACAACCTTTATCCAATGAGGAGAGAGAACGGCATAAAGGGGCGGTCCTCTCTGTGTGTGCAGCCAAGGGATGCGCGTGAATGTGGTGACGTAGGGACGAGGGCGGGGACTGCTAACTCCATCGGCTGACAGTAAGTTAGCCAAAACGACCGGATCGCTTACTTCTGCTTTAAAGCCTGAATCTAGGTCCAGAGGAAAAAAAAACTTGATTTGTGTAGAATCTGCTGTTTGCTGTGTGGTTGTTGTTTGTATCTTTGATTCACTCACAAAATCCTGCCAGTTAAAAAAAACTGTTGAGTGAAATAATGCATCAATCTATGACTATCTAAAACACTTTTTCATACAAAATATATTTTATCTTTATCTGTACCTTTCCATACACCCCTGGAAATGCCATGCCAAGCCAAATGATTTACTGCCAAAGCATTTGTGAGTAATTACATTTGGCAGTGAAAGAGCAGCCTTGAGCTCGGGATGTAGCACAGACCAGTTCATAAAAACAGGGCAGAGATGGTTGCGAAAGAGCAGCACCCTACCATATTAAGACATTTTCCTTTCATATGTTATACACAAATACACACACACATTTTTCAGATAAAAACAATACAAAGTGTCTTAGTGAGGTGCTGGGTCTCCATGTACTGCCAGAACAGCTTCACTTCCCCCTTGACTCTGTCTCTGAACTCTATCTCAAGTGGCAAAACCAGTCCTCCTAAAGATATTAGCACATTCTGGGTTTTCATGATGGTGTAGAGCAGTCTGCAGCACATTGGCCAAATTCTCCCACAGGTGTTCAACTGTGTTGAGATGAGACTTTCATCAGACCATTCAGTGGCCCCTCACAGAATGACTAACTTGATCCTATCACTTCTTCCCACATGTCTGCATTTATGCACCACGTAGCTCTTGTATTGTAAGTGCATTTGTAGCCGATGTCATATCTGGCCCTCTGCGTTGTGTTTCTCACGGCCTGCCCTAGGTGGGGTTCGATCCCACGACCTCCCGCACCGGAGGCGACGATGCTAACCTCTTCGCCAAGAGGTTGACAACCACTTGGCAGGTTGGTTAGCACGTCTTTTATGGGTGGAGTGAGTGCACATCCGCTACACATTCATCTATGTAACAAGATGGATATGTGCTGCAACCCTACTATGATAATCCCCTCTATTTAGCTGTTGATGGACTTTTTGCATACACATTCTTACAATGCCCTGCACTGACGTTTTCAGTCACCTGAAGAAGAGAAGCTCTCTGTGCTTTTCCTTTCACATCGCTCTGATGCACAGGCATCTCTGTGCCAATATGCACTGTTTATTTACTGATCTCTTATTCACTGTTGGGAATTTACTGATAAAATAAAATAAAAAGTAAAATATATTTAATTGTGTGTACAGCAGTTTATGATCCACTACTCTGCTAACCCCTCTCTTTGAATCCAAGCGATTATAGATTAGATTAGATTACCAGTGTTCGAAAGATTGTTATCCCAAACCATTTCACCCTCAGATGTGGATTCAAATTTGATAACATCAGGATCTTAGACACAAACACTGGCCCAATTTTTTTTTTACATTTGACAGTGCATGACTCCTTTTTTTTTCTTCTTGTTGTCTTGTTTCCAGTCAGTAGCTGGCGACGCTGCAAGTCACTGTAAATGCGTAATGTTCCGTAGAAAGAAAGAAGAAATTGGAGCGGGATCTAACACATCCCTGTTAACTCTCGCATAACGAATTGTAAATGTGTAAATGTGCTTTTGGGAATGCAGCACACACAGTGCAACCATTCATATTTCTAGTTCTAGGACTAGCACAAAACTTTGGGTGAGTCAGCGGTGAGAATGAAAGAAACAACCCGAGGGCTTCCGTCATCGTCTATATTGTATTAATCTTTGTTGCAACTGGGTCATTAATAAGAACTGTAACAACTGGGTCAACTGCACCACTCTGGTAATTGTTGAGTGCTTTGTTAATGTGATGACTGTATTTTGCTTTTTCTGGCCTGGTGTCTTCTTCTCTTCTTTCCAGTAGGCGTACCAGTGAATGCCACATCAACTCTTTTTTTCTGTTTCTAAACATGCAGACGGGCACAATGCACAGTCTGGAGACTTGTTGTGCTTTCCATTCTTGAATAGTTTTATTAAATACAAACTGTGTGTATAGTTGTGTACAATGTGTCCAAAGGAGTCCAAAGTTTTGAAATCTTAAATTCATTCCTAGTAGTTCTGGTCTTGGTTTCGTGACACGCTAACATGGCAGACAGATTATCTTGCTGTGTGTGAAATCCACCCTAAATACTCATAATTCTTAGCAGGTTTTGTGTGCTTTCACATGGGGAGAGTTACAAAAACAAGTACAGTATACTGAAAAAGCCAAATAATTTTGTGCTGCTGATGTACTCCATTGTCCCAGTGCAATGCTCAAAGGAAACAGAGTCCTTACTCACAGCTGTAAGACATTACAACCAAGTTAAGTAAATTTCAACAGAGTAAAGGGCAGCAGAGGTTTGGTTTCTTTCTTACTTTTCATGCATTTTTGTCTATAATTCAGCTGAGAGTCGAAGTGGAAATGTGAAGAGTAAGATAAGGGGACAACTTACAAGAAAAACTGACAGCTGGCTTTAAACCAGGGACAGTGTGGTTGAGATTGTACATGTCTTTACCCCTAGGCCACTATGAAGCCCTCACCTTCTTGGTTATGTTTGTTTGAAGACATTTCACAATCCCTCTATTCAGCATTAAATACGTGATGTCTTTGGTGAGTGATTTCTCATTCCCAAAAGCTCCATGGCTGAATTCACATCGTGTCAATACCTACAAATCTATTACCTGGCACCTGCACTGTTATGTAATCTTGAAACCTCTTCCCAATGAGGGGCCCTGCATGTTCTTACATGGTTCATTTTTCTAAATAAAGTTATGTTTGATATACAGAAATGACAAGGAGGCTGCCATCCACAATATGGTGTCCTGTGTGTACTGAACTGGATTTCAATGGCGACAGATTTTAAAGAACTTCTTCTCCACCAACAACTACTAGTAGAATAAACAACATCACTTTGTTATAACAATTTCTCCAGTCCGCGAAGAAAACCTGCATTGAAAAGTTTAGACCTTGAGCGGGTGTCTTCCAAAGTCCACGTTCTTTTAGCATGAAACTCCAAGCAGCTCAACAAGGAGACACTGTCTGGTAAAACACAAAGACGGAACTTCAAACAAAACAAACAAGGAGTTATTCACTTTATTTGAGAAACTGATGCTGCAGAAGCCTTATAATCTCTTCATATAAACTGTAACATTTCATAGCTGAATTTGGTCTGTGGATTTCGTCCCACCATTACTTCATTCACTGGAGGGACAAATTGTTTACAGCCAGTATCAGCAAGAGAACAAAATCTGCATATGAAAATATGACTGATACTTTTAGACTTGTTTTGTGAATTGTCGACCTTTAATCTAGCTAGCCGTGTTTGACTGGATCTGTCACAACTGTCACATCAACCCTTTGCCATCATTGTCATCATCCAACATATGAAATTTCAGGTTTGTGTTTATGAGTTGTTGATCAACTGCTGCTTGAGCCAGGTTTTGAAGTGTTCACAGCTGTTATCATGTTTTCAGTTATTGGCTTGAGTTGATGCTAAATGTAAACTGACTGAGAGATCACCGGAATAAATACAGACCTGTTTGTTTTCGTTAATATGCTGTAAAACCTTGTGTTGACCAAGCTTGGACAGAAATGATTTAAAACATCTTGACATTGAATGTTTTTTCTGATGAACTAAAATTGAACCCAGAGTCTTTGTATTGTTGTTTCTTTATTTGATAAAAACACAGAGTGCAGTATACAAAAATATGGAAATCTGTTCTATATAGCTACAAAAATCTCTCTCATCTTGACCCCATATGTGTAACATATACATCTCATACACACTTACACATCCACACAAACATTTCAAAGCTGCCAGATAGTGGCTCATTCCTTGGTGGCTCTAAACATCACATAACAGTAACATAGAGTTGGCTCATTTAAGTGGGTTTTGCAATAGTGTTTTTAACATATGGTGAAGTAGCTACATGTTTTTGGTGAACTGTGTACATGATTTACATTCTCTGTCAGTAACAGGAAATTCCTAATCTACTGAAACACAATCCATGTGGTTACAGGTGATATATGATGCATGAGAGGGAGGTCAAACAGCCGCTCTCCTCTCCCATTCTTCTCTTCGGTCTCTCCTTTGTGTTGCCTACAAAGACAGTTTGATGATGGAGGATTTACACGGTCAGTGAGGGGTTAAACAGTTAAAGCAGGCCTATGTCATTTATTTATTTTATTTATTTATTTATTTATTTATTTATTTAAAAGGGACAATACACATTAATGAACATTCGTACGTGTGCACAAATGTAAATGCGTCAGAGTTAGCAATTTGCTAATTTGCATCCGTAGTCCCTTGGCAGGTAACACACAAACAGACAGAAATACACAAGAATTATACAGTGGTTCACAATCATATACACATTCATACCTATACATAAAGTGCATGTGATCTGTAAAGTGCCTGGTATAAAGTGCCAGTTTCTAAAGTGCAAGTGCAAGTCATTGTGTAAGTATGTTGCGCCTTTTTACCTATTTTGTCGCACGCTCATCCACAGCTCTCATCAGTTCCTGGACCCAAGTTTGGTGTGGATTAGCGCAGACAGTCTGGGGTAATCTCTTTTTTCCACCCCTCCTCTTCATCTGAAACCTGCACATACCAATCAAAAGTGTGTCAGGCTTAATGCAAAAAACGTGTAAGTATACCCAAATCAACCAGTTAAAAGTCATCCTACTGTAAACATGCTGTCTATAACTTTGATTCAACCACATTCATCAGGCTCTTTGTTTTTCCATTAGTCTTTGCCAATTTTTTACAGTGGGAAGTATCAAACAATGTGTAAACACAGTACTCAGTAAATGCCAAAAATGAAGGGCATAGCATTTGTTACTTACACAACCGCTCTGATGTTGCAATCGCCATCTGTTTCCTGAATCCTGTAACTTACGATGTTTTTCTCTGCGTTCTTTTTCATCCCTCGAACATAGCCGAGGCAGCAGTTACCGTAGGATCCTGTGGGAGTGATAAAGTTAGTGAGAGTTGGAGGGGAAAAACTCCCCCCTCTTTAAAGTGTCACTATTAGAGATACATGTGTACACTCTGCTTAGTGTAAAGTAAACATTATAGCTCCATTTGACCTCAGTTTTTATGTCTATTGTCTATGTACGAGAATGAACACTGTTAAATCTTAATGTTGTCAAATATTTGTAATATGTGTGGACTATTATTCAAAGTTATGAGAAAATCACAATCATGGATCTCACAAATCACTGTTAATTCAATAATCTATCATAAAATTATTACTGCAACATCTCCTGTCTTCCTTATCTCCAAGTTGAAATTCATTGTAGGAACTGAAATTTAGTATTTTGCAAACCAACTTCTCCTCTTTCATTCTTTCTAACGCGTCACTTTGGCTCATCTTCACCATCTCTGCCTCATTGGCACTGCTGGTTGTGGTTTTCACTAGACATTTTAGGCTTATATAATGTTCACATGCATTGAGATTATTACTATACTTTGAAACAGATTTACACCTTCATGTTGGGAAATTACACTGTGAGGATTTGTATATAACTAAGCCCTGATTAGGCTACTGTAATAATTTCAGTTCAGTTTTGGGTTAAAGGGTTGTTATTTACCATCTATCATGAATGACTAATTGTTCCTTGGAACATAGATGTATGTGGTTTTTTTTTTTTTTTTTTTTTACTATTGTTCACTGAATGGTCTAAGACTAATTTCCTATGGGGAAAATAAAGTCTATCTTATCCTAACTTGTAATCTTGACTTTCTCATGACTAAAAAATGTGGCTGTAATGGTGCCAATAAGTCAGCAGTGAGCTTAGCTACAAGGTGCAATGATTATCCAGAGTGTAAAAAGGCCAGTGGAGTGTTTCACAGTTTAGACTGAAAAAATAAAATAAAAAAATCAGTTGGTATCAGCACCTGATGAGGTACAGATGTACTGATTAAGAATTTGATCGTTTTACTCTGGTGTTCATGCAGCTCGTCCACGATTCAAAATCCCCCAATTGTGGTGTGAGTGGCTGATGAAAATCAGCATCTGTACACTTAGCTGTGTATGTTCTTTTGTGATATTCAAACATATCACAAGGTAACCACATGAAAGCGGTCTCTGGCAGCAAGCCTAAAAAGATTACATTTTGGTATGAAGTGTTGTGGTGAATGTTTTTTTCAACAGAACAATCTGCCTCACTGACAGAAGGGGTTTTGCAAAAACATAAAAAGGAATGAGGATTATAAAACACCATTTGGAAATGCATGATACTCTCATGTTTCACCAAAAAACAAACAAACAAAAAAGCTCAAAGTTTTGCCTGCACAGTATTGTAAAGAAGTTAAATTCACATTCTGCAGTTACAATATCATAGTTGTGGTATCACATCCAATCTGATACTCTTACCTTGTGCTAGACTCAGGCACATGCTGCTGAGGAGCAGAAGGAAGAAAAAAGCTTGAAACTTCATGGCTTCTGCTGCTGTTGCTGTTCTTGTTGTGTGGCTCGCTGCACAGAAACAAACAGATTAAATCAAAAACCGACCAAAATTTGGCAGCAGACAGCCTTGCCCCCCGCTGCCTTATAAACTTTGGCTGTTGTTAATGTTTTTCATCACAAATCCCCCATCTGTGATCTTGTGAAAGAAAAAGGTTTTTCTCTTTGACCCATCATTAAAAACATTAAATTTCTTGTTACCCAGCTGTGTGCAGCTGTTTCATCTCAAGCGCTCTGAGTGTTGCTTTACTGAAACCAGGCGAGTTTGTGATGAATTATGACTGACTGACTCCCCTCAATGCACCTATTTCTGTCACATTATTTAACTCGGTATAGTTGGAGAGCACTGCAGCATGTCTGTTAAATCAGCATTACAAAAGCATCAAGAATAAAATGAGGGAGCATGCTGAGAAACTTACCTCTTCACATTCAGTTGGGTGTCCTGGGAGGAAAAGTCTTTATCCAGTGCAGCTTGAGGTGGCTCTGCACTCTTATAGTGAGCATGTGAAATCTGCCCTCCCCCCAACACCCTGTCCTACCACACCTCCTCAACACAGTGTACAAATTCACACTGTCCCATGTGGCAAATGAAACACAAGCATCTCATGATCTCTATCCCCTACGGGCTATCTGCCTGGGGTTGTTCATTGCTCGAGTCGATGACTGATACAACATGCACCAATGGTGTGTTTTGATGAGGGACATGGGAATAATACTGCAACTGAGACAAAGGGCAATATCAAAAACCAACACATGAACTCAACTGAAGCCACTGAAACATGATGTTCTTATGTTTGTCTGTGTCTTCCACAGCTGTGGGAAAACACACACTAAAGTTGTTCAGATATGTGACACCCTCCCAGGCACAGTTTATTGACCGTCTGTTATGTATAAGTTACATTTAATGAGCAAGATCAGTGCAGTATTGGTTTCCTCTGCAGCTGTTTTTAGCTTTTTTTAACTAATTAATATTGGTTGTGCACGACTGCAGTGCATATAAATATGAAACTATGTAACTGATAAGTATATTAGTTTTATTTTGTATTTGGTTAGAATAGCAGCAGTGGGGTTGGTGGGGAGTAAACAAACCTTTGAACATTTTCTGAGCTTTTTTCAGAAATGGGAATTTGTGTAAAAAAAAAAAAAAGACACTTGAAACAAGCTCCAAGCAAAAAAAAACAACAGCCTGAGGTTGGTTAAAGGAAGGATCATGTTCCCGGAAAGACTCACAAGATGTTTTCTAAAGTGATTTCACTCTCCAAATAAGCTTGACATGTTAGTGAGTGATTCCTCATGGTTTTGGGGGGCTAAGATAACACCTTAAGTGAGGGGGTTTCCAGCCCATGGACTTAATGACTGAATGAAAAATCATGGTCATAGCCAGAAATGAAGAAACATTAAAATTGTGAATGCAGTTTACTGTGGGGTGACATTCCTCATGTCTCCTATCAAAAAGACAAGTCACAAAAAAGTGACTTCATATTGCAAGTTATATGTTTTGTTGTGAACCTTTTATCTATATATTCTACACATTTTGTTTTATCCTAATCAACATTATGCTGGATCTAAAAGGTTGGAATCTGCCAATAAAATACCTGTAAAACATAAATACCTCCTGTTTTTACTAAAGTCTCCAAATTCCTGGCAAAAACACACACACACAGGACATAACCTCAGTGTTGTAAGTGTTTTCCGAAGAAATTGTTTGGGGGCCATAAAATGTGTCACACATTAATCTCCATAACATCAATAGATCCTTCAATATTTACACAAACATCTTAAAAATATTTGGCTTTTGGTAGACACACTTATCTGCACTGGTTCACAACACTGCTCACTTTCAATATTTGACCTGACACCAATCAAGTCACTGCAGGGACATCATACATACTTGCTTTGTTGGACATTAATACTTGACACTTAATGACAGGACAAATACTCTTCAAGTAAAGACAACTTCTTCAAGATTTGGAAACCTATCAGCTGGAATTTCCTGCCATTCACCCACAAGAGCATTAGTGAGGTCAGGTACTAATTGTAGGTGACAAGGTCAGGGCTGCAGCCAGTTCCAGTCCGTAAAGATACTGAATGGGACTGAGGTTCAGACTTGGCAAAATTTTCCACTGCAGTCTGGGAAAACATTTGTTCACTGACCTATTTTGTTAACAGGGCAATGTCATTCTGAAACAGGAAGACCCCCTCAAAATGCACGAACAACAAAACACAACTGGAACACCCAAAAACAAAATGAAAGTTATACGAGGTCAAAGTGTTCTTCACAAGCACTGACCAGCAAATGCAAACACAAACTTGTATATAACTTAAATAACATCCTGTCCCTTTTAGCACACATGTACTTCACAGCAGTTCTCACACCTGTGAAAATTTATTGGAGAAACATTGTCAACTAGAAAAACCTGGAACAAAATGATGGTGTCTGGGAACTATTAGCCCACCTTCTTTGGGTAATATTTTTTGGTAACTAAAGCATAGGCCTACATGTAAAAAAAAAAAGTAGCAAAGTGAGTCCTTAATTACACAAGTTGAAGGGAAATTGAAATAGAGAATGGAAAAACAGTAGGCAAGGCAAGGCAATTTTATTTGTATAGCCCGTTTTTTTACAAACAGTTTGTCTCAAAGGGCTTAACATGGCATCATAACAACATCCTCTGCCCTTGGACCCTCACATCAACTGAGGAAAAACTCCATGGAAAACCCTTTTAACAGGGAAAATTGGAAAAACCGGGTGAGCAACAGAGAAGGGATCCCTCACCCAGGACGTACAGATGTGCAATAGATGTAAGAAAACAGTTTATAGCACAGAATGTGATGAAGGCAGCTTCTGGTAGGAGGGAAGGCAGGGAGATCAGGCCAGTAGAGAACAATCAATGACAACATTAACAGCAAAAAATAGGAGAAAAGGGACGATTGGTTAAAAGCCAAGTTAAAGAAATTGTTTTTTTAGTTATTTGAAAATGTTCGTGCAGTTCTTATAGCTCTTGGCAAAGAAAGCCTGGCGTGCTGTCATCTTAAATGTAGATTTAATTGGAGCATTAAAACTCCATTAAACACATGTGTAACTAATAGCCTACTAATGATGACTTTGCATGTCAATACCAGCAGTGGCACCCTCAATATAGGACTCCTGCTTTTTGGAACTCAGCCATTGTTCGAAAGATCATTCACTCTTGTGCTTTATCTATGACATGTCATAATATGTTCAGTGTAGTTCTATTTAATTGAAGAAAACTATGTTAAACAGCCTCTGAATAAAGAATACAACGTTATTACGCCTGTCTGCCTTGTGGAACTTTTAAGATTCTTTCCTTAAGCAAAAATACCAGTATCATGATCCAACTTTGTTTGACGTTAAAACCCTTGTATTCAAAATGTTTCTTGAGTAAGGTAGGCTACAGAATATTGTACATTTAGTGGGCTGGAGGTCATTATCACTTCTTATGCTGCTGTTAAATTATACTAGCCTATACTATAGTTTGTCAATTAATTTTTGTGTATTGTGATCTCGTCTACATGTTCATTGGAATGGGATGGAAGAAGCATTCAGTTTTGTTACTTGAATTAAAGTATTAATAACATACTATAAAAACACATTCAACAACACATTTACTTTAAGTGGGCTATACCAAGAACAACACTAGTCATTATGGAAACTGACTCCTTTCCAATTATTCTTTTATATAGCTTTATTACAGTTGCAGCCCAGACTTTGTTTCTATTTCTATACTGGTTCCTAGGAAAATAGTTCAACATCTGTTCCCAAAAGGCACCTGACATATCTTTGGGGGAAAAAACTAAGATCTTGACTAGAATTTGACAGAAAGTTCTGGGAGTTTTAAACATGTTTTGCTGCCTCAGCATGAGTTACTGTAATGACTAACTGGGTGGGGAGGTCATTCAGTCCACACCCCCAGACTGTAGTAACTAGCCTTTATGAAAAATGCCCATACATAATAAAAGAATCAATAAAAATAATTCACTTTATTTACCTGGAAACATGTGAGGAGTGTTTGCTGATGTTTTTTGTTTTGTTTTGCTTTGCTTTTACAATAGTCAGTAGCTGGTTTGGTTTAGGTAACAGCTCAGCTCTAAAAAGAAGTGAATTAATAGAAGCACTGCGGCTCCATCTAGCGGCCAGAACAGGTAGCGCCGCAGTGTGCAGATCCCGTCCAGTGATCCCGTCCAGTTGCGTGGATACGGTCGGTCCGTGACTACACGTAAATCCTGACCAGGTTTTACCGGACAATCACCGACACCTCCATGTGGGCGTCACCGGCCGGCTTGCCTTCATAACAGCCACTAAGCAACCACCACCAACCAAACCAGCAAGTCAAGTCAACACCGAGTGCAAGTCATCCTGACTACATCATTTTTTGTAATAGTTGCGGGGGTTGTACAGTAGTAGCAGCTATATTAGACGGTAGCGGACCGGTGGTCACAGCGGGACAGGTCAGCGACAGACCGAAGCACCTGCTCTGCGGCCACATATTTCCATCTCACCAGACACTGTAACTTAGCAACTTGAGAGCTAGCTACTGAGGGGGGGGGAAGCACATGGATCCTCAAAACACCGACACCGCCAGCAGCACCGAGGCGAAGATGTTGTTGAGCCACGCCAAGACGCTCCGGCTCCACACCGGGAACCTAGTGAACCGCAGCCGGCTGAAAAAGAAATGTCCCGGCTCTCCCAGCGAGGAGGTGAGCCCGCGTCCGACACACGTAAACACGGCTACTTCTCAGTTCACTCACCGTGGTAGCTTATTAGCTTAGCCTACAAGTTAATGTGAGGCTACCTGGCTGAATATTTAACCAGCAAGTGATATCAGTGTGTGTTAACTGATAATAAAATGTGAGTAATGAGTTGTATCGTTATCAGTCATTTTTCAAAGATGGGGAAAAAGTCGGGAATTATTTTTTATACGACATATTTCAATTATTATGATACATTGTCGAGGTTTGTAGTTGGAGAAGAAGTGTATCTAAGCTAAAGTGGACTAGCTCAGCAGTCCAAGTGTGTCGTGTTAATGTGTAGAAAGGTATGAAGTAACTTTATGGTCCAGCCTGAGGCGACTGGTTCACAGACAGTAGCCGGTGATGAGTGATTGTTTGAGGCTATTGACATGAAACCAGACCGGGACAGGTGATCTACATCACCTGCAGTCAGGTGCTGCACTGACACCGTGTTGGTTTTCCGTCTTAACCATGACGGTGTCGACGAGCCACCTCTCAAAATACAGTCCACGTTATTGAGTTAAACAAGTTTGGCATTAAAAGTAAAACTTTTTTCATTTAAAATGACCTCATTGTCTCTCAGCTGACACATAGCTTCAGTAATATTCAGTATTAACGCAGTAATATTAAACAGTAAAACTGCATAGTTAATATAACTGGTTTATCAAAACATCTGACTGAATATATGTTTGCATTCGTCATATGCAGGTGACCCGCCTTTTTCCTGGGAGGAGCTGGTCAGATATGCCACTTTTTTGACAACTGCTTTAGAGATTATACACACCATTTAAATTCTTCTAATAGACTGTAATTAGATTCATGTAGAAACAGTTTGAGACATGGTTATAACATACATTCATCTCCTCTTGCAGTTCTTCCTCCTTTTCAAGGACGTAATTAAACTATCAGATATTTGAAACATGTAATTATACCATAAATAACACATTATGCAATGTCAGCCAATGTCTACCATTCAAGTTAAAATAAATCAGCCTTAGGGAAGATAACTCTGTATTGTCATTAATTATATGGCTCCATACTATTTGTATTTCCGCCTTAAAGCAGAAGTAAGTGATATATTTGTGTTAATATAAGTCTTAAATAGTTATATCTTCCGACAGCAATCACTTACATAGAGTGTTTGGACTGAAACACGGGTCTTTCAGTCCCTCTGCTCTGCTCTGAGCCGAGGAGAAAACTTTCCTTGTATCCTACAAGTTTTATCCAATGAGGAGAGAGAACGGCATGAAGGGCTGTGTGTGCAGCCAAGGGATGCGCCTGAATGTGGTGACGTCCATGACGAGGGCGGGGGCTGCTAACTCCATCGGCTGACAAGACGTTATGGTGCGTTCATGGCAACCCGTAACTCGTGTTTTTCCGACCTGTGAAGTCGTACCAGTTAGATCTGGTACGAGTTCACGGGTCGGAAGTTACGAGTGGCTGTTATAGTGACTTTCACAGGTAAAACAGGTCAGAAAAACACGAGTGGGTTGCCTGGAACGCTACAAAGTCGTAAGTCTTGACTTGAAGCTGTAATTTACGGTTTCAAAAGCCTGCCTGGAACGCAGCATTAGCCAAAACGACCGGATCGCTTACTTCTGCTTTAACACACCTCTTAAACTACTGACACACACACCCTATTCTTATCCTTTCATAAATAGTTTCTAACTTTCACTGGTGCTTAAACTTGTCTTAACTTCCCGCCTGGTTCCACACTTGGAGTCATGATGTAAAACCAACATTATGAATTATTATTACCGGTACATCTAACTGATTTCATTGTTTATAATGCACTAAGACACACAAGATGCTAGTGTGGAATTTGCTGTGAATAAAAAGCTCTCGGCCTCGACTGAGTTTCAGGGGTGTTTCAACTGGATTTTAATTTGACGTCATGTTTTTCTATTTGTTTTCCAGCTTCAAGACTGCATTCAAGCCACACTGACTGACTGGTTTTCCACAACAAAGGAGCCACTCAAGGTGGGGAAACATTTATAGTTATCTTGATGTTTTCATGCAGCAACTGCTGGTTTCTTTTCGTGGGAGTGCAGTAATTCACCTAATCCAGTCTCTCCAAATAGTAAAAAAACATGGTGTCTCCCAGTTTTGCATATATGTCGTTATCATGGTGAGAAATGAACACAATAGTATTTGCATCGACAGTTGTGGCCAGACCTGCAGTTACACAACAACGTGCTTCAACGCTGTCGGGCAGAAGGATTCCAGTGCTTAGGAAAATGAAATGACTATAGAGATGGACATCAAAGGATGCCTTTAGGCTGACTGAAAAGAAGCTGTCATGATGAATGTTCATGCAGTGCTGGTTGCCAAAGGCGCCATTCCAAATGTGCGTCTGTCTGTAGGGCTGGCTGGTAGGTGAGGGTGGGGGTAAAAGGAAAAAAAAAGTACTCAGAAAAGTTTTTTGTCCATTAGCTGTGGTATGATTTCTATACAATGGAAGCCATAGGAGAATTTGCTTTCATCGCACTAAAATGTTTTGAAAATCTTGAACTCAAATTTTAAAAGGCTGCAGGATCCAATGTAGTGGCCGATCGTTTCTGCTGAACACACCCCTGCTCCGGCTGTTTTTGCTAGGCTCAGCTAATCTGCTTCAGCTTCTATCACCACGCCCACTGGATTCACAGAGGGATGGGGGAGGTTTGAACTCAGGGGTCTTAAATACTTGAAAATACAAAGCTTATAAGACACATCCCCTGCAGGGAAAAAAAAAAAGTTCAACATGTTTGAGTGTGTGTGTCCTGCTGTACTAATCCTCTGTCAGACATGCACAGCATTATTCAAGTCTGATTAATATTTAACACATTTGTATCATGTCTAAATATGCACAGCCCCTGTTATGTTGAAGTCACAACAGAAACTTTACCAGCTCAGAGGTAGTTACATGTCTATATCACTTAAATGGTTGTACCAGACAGTGACAACAGCACCAAAGGGAGCGTTTCAGACTTGGATTGCAATATATTGCAGCCTGTGAGGGGGAGAAAACTCTTCTGTCTTCATGAGATTTAAAATGGGAGCTGATTTTCTGTGGCACCGATGCTCCCCCTAGCACAGCAGATGCCACTTATCATTCAAGCATTGTGGCTCTCTCCTGTCGAAGTTTACTCTTCACTTTTAAGTATAGCTATACGGATGGGTGTTTATATTACATATACCGGTACTCCTAGTTAAAGTGTTGTCCCTGTCCATTAGGAGTTTCCAGATACACTGGACTGCTCCATTCCCCAGGAAACAGATGCTATCACACCTGAGGAGAGGGAGGAGGTGAAGGTTTCAGGTCAGTACTGCTTTCTTGGAGTTTGTAAAAGGAATATGAAGTCTACAGTGGAACGTTTTTTTAGTTAGTTGAATAAATATTTACTATTCCCAGTCAAACAGAACTTTGGTGTACACTGGATAAATGTGTGAATTACTGGAAATTATCTGTTAACCTTAGAGTCACAGAAGTTTTCTTTTATTTACCTCACCTTCTCAAAGGACCTCTCACCAAATCATTTGTAAAGAAAATTCAGTCCTTGGCCGATTGAACACAGCCCTTCTTAATGACTGGTTGAATGAAGAATAAATAAATGTATTAAGTGAGTAATGAGTAATAAATTATTTAAAAACAATGACAATATGTGGGGGACGAGATGTTTATGGTTGCTTTGTTCTTTCAGTCAAGCTCTTCCTCTGTGAGTCGGTTCAGTCCTCAATCAGAGACGCAGTGGAAATGGGTGAGTTAAGATTAATCTACCTTTTTTAAAATCACAACTGATGTGAAGCTTATTTTGATTTGATCTCTACACGTGCTACAGCTCTGTTTGTGTCTCTTCACCAGCCTGCCAGACACTGGCAGTGTCCCAGCTCGACTCTGTTATTATAGCACCACCTGGACTCCAGGAGGGTGACAGCCAAACTCTGGCTCACCTTCAGCCAGCCTGGGAGGAGCTGGAGACTCTGGTTAGGAGCCAGCGGATTGCTGCCATCGGCACCTCTGACCTGGACAAAGATCTGCTGGAGCAGCTCTACAACTGGGCTCAGGTCAGTGGGAAACTTGTGTATCAGAGGTAGCACTGATGTTGACTGCTGACATTATGGCAGGATGGCAGCTTCTCTGTTGTCTCAGGGCTGTTTTCTGTGTTGATGCCAGTCACTGACCATGTTCCCCCTCTTGGACCAGGTGAAGCCCAGCAGCAACCAGGTAAACCTGGCCTCCTGCTGCGTGATGCCTCCGGACCTGACAGCCTTCGCTAAGGAGTTTGACATCCAGCTACTCACACACAATGATCCCAAGGGTAAATGAAACTTCTTCTGCCAGTCAGATTGGTTCAGTGGATTTTTGGTATCAATTCAGACCTGCACCTTATTATAATTACATTGTTGAGTGTGTCTCTCAGATCAAGCACTCTTAACTCTTGGTTACACAATAAGAATAAGCTTGATGTGCTGTTTGGGATTCACAAAACACCAAAACCAACAATGGATTCTACTTTTTTGAGTCATTCTCATTGCCTATTAATAATAATCCTTACTAGTACTCTAATTTGTATTAATCCATGGTTATTCCAGTTTTAGTAACATTTGCGTGGCTTTGCATACTTTTAAAAAAGATGCAAGTATCCAAATTAAGATTTACTTTATACCGTTGAGTTTTAGGAGCAAAGATACATAGAAACTGTTTTGATAACAACAGTATTATCGAATATTACAGGAAAAACAACAGCCTTAGCATTTAAAAGCTTTTTCTGTCCATTTTTTTTTTTTAATAAATAAATGAAATAGAATAAAATAAATGATAGATTAATAAATAATGAATGCATCCTTGTGAGGGTTAGTTGCAGCATCAGTGGTTTTCATTTTAGGGGCAAAGGAAAAGGTGCCTAGTTCACATTCCCTCTGCCTCTGCCCTCAGAGCTGATGTCAGCAGCCACCTTCCAGGAGGCGATGCAGGAGGGAACACAGGACCTGAAAATGGCTGACTGGAGGCTGGAGTGGGTCCTGCGCTACTCCATTATTGTCAAGAGCAGGGGCATCATCAAGTCTAAGGGCTACCTTGTCAGCGCACGGAAGGCAGCCCCCTAGCACACCTCATCAGAGAAGAAGACACAGGGATGAAGCCATTTTCCTCCTTTTTTCCATTCACATACACAACATGCAAAGTAACAGCTTTGAATACTGGATGCTGCCAATCAAAATGAGTCTTGAAGTAATTGTTTTATCTTTACAGGCAGGGTTTCATCTTCATGTTTGATTTGTTTAGTCTAACAAATGCAGGATTCATTGCCATCATCTCAGTGAGATCAAAATAGGAAATGAACATGCAAGATCAACCCCAGTGTCAGTTTTGAGAGAAAAAACTGTGAAATTGTGAGTTTCACAGACGGCAGCTCTCACCATGACCAGTGTGGAGGTTGATCATCCGTTAATCAGTACTCTAGCGGCTGTTCTTAACTCTGATCCTGTGTGAAGGTTCCTTAACCTTGTTCTGATGTGAAGTGCCTCTCATCTTCGAAACCTTCTATCCTCATACCTGCTTCGTCTTCACTGTGTTTGTGTGAATCAAGCTTTAAACATGTAGGATCGAGTGAAAAGATTGTGACAGGTAAAGCAAAAGAAAAAGTTAGAAGTGTCTTGTTTTTAGTTCTGAATTATTCCAAACATTTTGAAAGGTGAAATCAAACCCATGTTCTATGAAAAAAGTTTGATATTACTCAGTTTCAGTTGTCCCTGCTGTATATAATAACATTTGCATTCCACAATTGAGAAAATGATGCACTAACTCAAACCCAACTACGTATGAGATGTTTATTTTATGATGCAGATTGAATTAGACTTTAACTGGTAAAACTTTGTGAGTATATAACTTTATTTTATCATGCTTTTTTTCTAACCATGAGCTCTTTTCGACGATGCAATGAAATATTCCCCCCATGCTCATGAGATTCATTTGAAAATACAGCAATATTTTGAGATTAACAAAAATATAAGGCAGATGTTGTCATATATGTTGTTATTATAACACTGAAAACTCACTGTGGCAAGGAGATAAGAGAAATCGTTTACTCTGAGGAAGAAGTTTTTATTTATGAACCGTGCTTGTTTTTCCAGACAGGGTCCATCTCATGAAGACAAATTTTCTGTTGTACTGTAAACATATTTAATGTTGTCATATATCTGTATATCATGAATTGGCTTTATTAAAATGATTAAATACATGTTCACTTTACTTTAAAACTGGTGCAATTTGTTTTAAAACCTGGACAGTATGTGAAATTTTGTGTATTCAGTGTATCCTTGGAGGGATGTCATCTTGTTTTTCTTTCTTCAGTGTCTGCGAACATTTTGCATCTCTTTGCAGACACTGTCCACTGTGAGTTTAGTTTAGTTTATTATTATGGATCCCCATTAGTCACTGCCTCAGCAGCGACTATTCTTCCTGGGGTCCTACATATATAGACAGAGGTGCAACGTAAATATAAATATAATATAACGCCGTAAATAACAATCTAACATTTTGATACTGAATATACTGATAAATCACAGCTCTGCGCTCGACTGCTCAGGCCTGTATCATTTCGGTGAGTGGAATCGATTAGTCGAGTCTAGCCTTCACACCGGAAGTGAGAGCGCAGCAGCAACAGCGGCAGCAGCGAACAAGATGGTGGCCACCAGGAGAGGGGTACGCGTGACTTATCCAGAGAAAACAGACCCCGACCAGTCCTCCGATGTCCCGGTACGTGAGAAAGACATTGGACAATTAGATGTGTTGAAGTTGAGGGATTGTATAAAGGTTCAGTCCGAGGTGAATGAAGCCTGTCACGTGGCAGCTGCGTGGCGAGTGGGCACACGTGGACAGGATGAGCCAAACTCTGAGCAGAGCAGAGTTTGTAAATGTTTGGGTGTTGTTGATGTTGGTGTTTTTGTTTAATGGAGACAAAACTATATATTAAAGTCTAATTAACAAGCTGAAATGCAGCTGCTCATCTCGAGATAAAGTGAATCTCAGGATAAACTCTTCTTGACTCAGCTGTGCTCGCACTAACGTTATGTTCATTGACTTTTTAAACAGCCACTAAAATCAGATGAGACGTTTTCAGATCCTGTTGCAAACTGACGAAAGTTTCTATTTAGAGTTATGTGTTTACCTTCACACCTGTTGTAAAATCAAGAGCAAGCCTCCTCTAATATCTACTGAAACAGTAACTGTGACCGAACTACAGATATTTGAGATTTAGTGTAGGCCACTGTTTTTACTTTTTGTTTTGTCTTCTAAGTCAACAGGCATTAAACTAAAAGGGCAAAACCGGGTTCTTGTATAGTTGTGAGGGTTATGGGTCGTCAGAGCTGTTGCAGAAACATGCAGATGGACGAACTTATAAAGACAGGTTCAGACAATCTGAATGCACTGTGCAGAGTAATTAATATGTAAGGAAAAAAAATGTATTATATAAGTTATATAGGCTGTTATTTAGTCTAATATGAGATTGTAATAAATAAAAACTTGTATTGCATGCAGCCAGTCTGCCAATGTTAAGTTAAGATCTTATCCAGCAGTCTGCTATCACTAGTAAAGTAGTTCATGGCCCCACAGTATGACTTGGCTTCTACTTGGTTTTGCTAAAAAAAAACACATGATATGTATATTGGAAAACAGCGGATAGTCCCCAGTATTCAGTAATACACTGTCAGTTTGGTCTCTGTTGGTATTGGAGGGGGGGAAGAAAAGAAAAAGGCAGCCCTGGACTTTGAGATACATTTTGCTCTTGAACCACCCTCCTCACTGACTTTATCTTCTTTCTGCCACACAGGCCACTCCTTCCACTGGTCGGAGAACCAGGAGCTCTGCTAAAGAGGCAGACAACGCTGCCCCTCAGGTCCTCACGGAGGCCAGCAGCCTGCTTGAGAAAAGCGAGGGAGAAGCTCCAGGATCTCCACAGACCCCCTTGTTAAAAAGATGCGCCAGAGCTTCCAGACTGCACAGTCCAGAGCAGCCCTGCACACCGGTGGGCTCTACCCACGAAGGAGACGTATCGGATCTGGAGTCCTGCTGCTCTGCGCTGTCCGACAAGGAGCCACCAGTGACACGCACCAGAGGTAGGAGGAGACAGCCCCCTGTGGCAAGCAGTCAGGAAGATGAGGAGATATCTGAGGTGGAGTCATGCTCTTCTGCAGTATCTGCATCCAGAGCTGGCCAGGCTAGTCGCCGCAGCACGAGGAGGAAGACCGCGCCTAAAACGTCTGACCAAGTTAGTACTGGGGCTGAAGACGTCAAAGTGGACCAGGTGCCGGAGACAGAGTCCTGCACCCCTGTGGTGTCCGAAACCAAGAGAGTCACCAGAAGTCAGAGAAAAACTCGCACCAGATCTTCTGCCAAACAAACGGAGGACTCTGAGGTCTCAGACGCTGACAGCTGCGTATCCGGTGTCTCAGGAGCTGAAGTTTCTAAGTCCACCACCCGCAGAGCTGCCAAATCCAGAAGGCAAACGAATCCCATCCCCATACACTTAGACGAGTCCTCTGAGCGCTCCGGCTCCCCTGCTCCGACCACTCGACAGACGAGGTCGACACGAAAGAAGGCATCGGCCGGTGTGGAAGGCAGCGAGCCCCCATCTTGTGAGTCTGAAGGATTTGAGTCCGGGCCCACTTACAGTATAGCTACTCGCAGACGGGGCAAGGCCCAGCCCACAGGTCCCAAACCCATGGACTCAGACTCTGATCTAACAGACGTGCATTCCCCGATGGGCAGCCCCTGCTCCACGAGAGCCAGAGGAACTCCCTGCAGCAGCCGCACAGGCTCGTGGAACAGCAGTCGAGGCTCTGCGGTCAAAGACCTTTACGTCGTTCTAGAAAAATCAGGAGAGCCGCCTGAAGACGACAGGTCATTGAATGACTCTAGGTTAGAGAGCACAGTGATCGCTGAGGATGCAGACTGCACACTGGTGGAGGAACAACAGAGCCAAACATTAGAAGAAAAAGAGGATGTGAATAATGCTGATCTCACATCAAAAGAGGCCGATACAAAAGCGGTGGAAGAGGATGTAGTCGTCAGTGAGCCTGCAGTGATGGTCAGGGACCAGCAGGAGGAGCAGTCTGCTGAAAATAAAGACGAGGACACCTCAGAGATGGAAGTGATGCAGGAAGGGATCCCGCCAGCAGAGCCATTAAAGCCTTGCCAATCAGTTACAGTAACAGTATGTGAGAAGGCCCCTGAAATCACCGAGGAGAAGGGTGAGGCGATGGAGGTGGCTGACGTGGACGCCCCCTCACCACAGGAAGACAAAGCTGAGGATGAGGATGCAGTCATGGAAACCCAGCCCAGCGTGGAGGAAAAAATAGAAGTCATCCCCCTGAACACGGACGCTCAGCAGGCGGTGGGCTCCGGCGAGGTCCACCAGGTCAAGTCCATACAGGTGACATCCAGCCAGCAACACAAGATCACGGTGGATTCTGAGTCCGAACAGGAACCTAAAGATGTCATCGTCAGCAAAACAAAAGTGATAAGCCTTCTGGACAGCAGCGATGATGAGGATGAAGAGAGCAATGTGGATGAGGAAGAAGAGGAGGAGGAGGAGGAGGAGGAAAGAGGAGGGCCTTCTAAGAAGTCAGGAGCAGCAGCTGTTCCAGTTGACGGACTCTTTATGATTGACACACGACCGGGAGAAGAGGCCGATGAAGATTACTACAGGGAGAGACCGGCCGAGCAGGAGGAGGAGGAGGAGGAGGCCAAGAGGAAAGAGGCTGAACAGGAGGAGGACGAAGACGAGTTTGTGGATGAGGAAGGGGACGACGACGACGACGATGATGCAAATCTCCTCTTCTGGAGCCGAAATCCTCAGCTGTAAGTGTATGAGAAGGTGACGGCCTGCGATTGGTTCATTCGCCCAGGAACACACACACACACGTATAATGTTACTGTCGAGTCTGCAACAGTCTGTAAGCAATGTCCTGCTGAGGGGAATAGTTTAACGTTTCATGAATAGACTTTCCCAGCTTGTTTTCTTTTTCTTTTTAATTCTTTTTTAACTGGGAGTAAGATGAGAAGATCAACACCACTCACACCTGTCAGAGTGTTCAGATCCAACCAGAAGCTGATTGGCACAACAAATTCAAACAAACCTAGATCACATTTAAGCTCACAAACTCGTGCTTATATATCACAATAACCTCCTGGATTCTCTGCTGGTAAAAGTTCAAGAAAACTCTGCGCTCGGCCAAGAAATAGTCCCACACAAAACCACATATTCTCATAAAAGCCCTTAATTACATATTCAAGGGATAAACAGGAAAATGGTGTCTTCTTATCAGATTCTTGGTAGGAAAGTGAATAAGTGTATTTTGTCTTTCAGCAAATCCTCCAAAAGACCAAAACCAACAGAGAACTGATGTCTCCTAATACTTGTTGTCGCTTTTAAGTCTGTGGCTCTCGGCTCTCAGCTAAATCCATTATCATAAACAATTACATCTTTAAAAACAGGTCACAATGAAATTTCATTTTTTGTAAATGTTTTTTAGAGGAACTCCATAGCACAGAGGAATAAGAGAAAAACTCAAGATACACAGACAACATTTGCTAGTAGGAGGAAGTTCATTTGTTGTTTGGGGGCTTTTTATGGGTTTGATGACAAAAAGGAAAATGCCAATCTTCTGGTTAAATGCTGAGTTCATACAGACAGTGCACCCACACTCCTCAGACACACCATCATTATATTTCATTATTATAACGGCGTGCCGAGGTGAGAAATGAGACATGACTGCTCCTCCTGAGGAATTTTCTCTGTGCCAATTTGTTTCAGGAAAGAGATGTCCAGCCGCATTGACCCCGGCATCAGAGTGAAGGAGCTCGGGGGTTTATACATCAATTTTGATGGCAGCAAATCAAAACCTGTCTCCAGCTCGCTGCAGAAACTAAAGGAAAAGAAGATCCAAGATGAGGTAAATATGTGATTGATTTCTGTTTTTCCCCTTGAAGGTGATTGGTGATGCAGAATTAATAATGAACTGTAATTAGTTACTTTTGTAAATCCAATAACACCTGAGACTGTTATTTATGGGTTGCCTCCCAATTCATTTTGACTTTGTCCTTTTATTTCTAAGCAGTGAAGTGTTGACAGAGTTTGGTGTCTTTGCATTTGATGAAAGTTTCTCTTGTGGTTCCCAGGTGATGAAGAAAAGTGTGATTGGACCTGACTTTGAAAAGAAGGATGCGGTGCCTCCATACAGCGAATCCAAGCAAGCCCTAAAACAGAAACGCAGAGTAAGTTCTGCGCTGTAACGCTCTGGTTTTATAGCTGTTCTGTTAATCACTGCTATCATAAATCGTCTGTGAAATCAGTTATACTGCCCAACATGTACGCATCAATACTTAATAACCCTGGCAGTTTATATCCCAAGTCTGTGCAACCATAATATTTTAAAAAGAATTTGAAATGACTGAAGTGGTTGTGTTTCACAGGAAGAGAGGGCCAAATCAACAGGAGACGGTTGGTTTAATATGAAGGCCCCCGAGGTCACTCAGGAGCTGAAAGGAGACCTCCAAGTCCTGAAGATGAGAGGCTCCATGGACCCAAAGAGGTTCTACAAGAAGAACGACCGAGATGGTTTTCCCAAGTATTTTCAGGTCAGGAAAAAAAACACACACACACACAAATCTTCATATTTGGAGACATGGTTCTAAATCTTTATTTTTCAATGTTCAAATTAAACTTTTCAGCAGATATTTGTATATTAAAAACTGCAGAAATGGCAAAAATATTATCTGCCATCCTCCTGAATTTGTCTTGTTTCTTCTTCATGTATGTTTGTGTATTTCGAACCAGGTTGGCACAGTGGTGGACAATCCAGTGGACTTTTATCATTCTCGCATTCCCAAGAAGGCGAGGAAGAGAACCATGGTGGAGGAGCTGCTGGCTGATGCTGAGTTCAGACAGTAAGTGGAGTCGCACAAACACCAACACATGCAGCTGATCACGCCACATCTCTGCCGAGGTTTCCATGTCCACTGGACATCGAAGACACTCAGGAAGGTTTTGCCTCTCAATTTGTCTCTCGCTTCAAATGAAAGCTCCTGTTTTAAGTAATAATTTACCACATAGCACATAGGTTAGCAACACGAGTATAAGTGGACCAAAGAGCAGCACATATATGGTCTGCATTAACACTTTGATCATATTTAGCTGTCGAAGCAAATAACGAGACAGATACTGCTCATGTCTATTGGGTCAATCCTCAATATTGATCCTGAAAGATTATAGATCAAAAAGTGAAGTGAAGAGATTGAAACATTTACAGGTGAAATGTTGAGAAATGTGACAGTGATATACAGGGCACCAGTGTCACTGTACTGTTAAGTGTTACATGCTTGAAATATTTTTACCATCACTGTTTTTCTAACCAGTGTCAACTTGCACAGTTGAATTTCCTCACCATGTCACTGAATCTGACAGGTCAGAGGACACGGTGTAACAGTACAGCAGCTTGAGCTTGGGCTGTGTGAGCAACACAGTGTTGTTGTTAGTTTGGTCTGCAGTATAATGTCAGGTGTATCTAGTGTGTGGATGTACTGCATCATTAGTGTGGTTTGTTTCAGAGAAGGGGCCTGGATCTGTTTATTATAAAGTTTTACACTGTTGTGGCATCAATATAGAAATATGTTGTATAACACACCGACACCGCATTTTTTAAAGTGGATTCAAAGGATCTGAGGAACAATCAAATATAACATCTATTTTCATCTTTTCTTACCAGCAACAACAAAAAGAAATACCAGAACATTCAGGCAGAGAGAGCGGCGAAGGGAGCTGGCAAGAGGAACAAGAAGAAGAATAAATTCCATAAGAAGTAAATCTGAAGACTTTGTGGATTTTCAGACACTGGTATCAACTCCAGCTCTTCAACAAGGGGCTGGGTTGTTGTTGATGATCAGAGAGCATCAATCATATTTTGGGACTAGATAACAAGCTTTACTGAATCCCTTTCAATCATTCCTCTTCATCTTTAAAGGTGGATTGAGTTTGTCTGCATGAAGGAGCTGTCTGTTTCATGTTTGAAAATGATGATAGGAGTCGAGTGGATTCAGTAAGAGTGATGTAAAAAAAAAGTCTTATTTTGTACAGTTATTAGTAAATATGGTGTACTTGCTGCTTCTATTTACAACTAAAACTGATTTTTAATCACATACACCTCTGTTTTGCTGTGCAGTAATCTGTCATTCAAAAATAATACATGCATCAAAGAATTAAATATTTTTTCTTGGCTGGCAACGATGTTTGTAATGGGTCTGAAATGACCAGGTAACATGAGAAAAAAGATTTATTATTAGAATGTGTTATACAAAGATGATGAGTTCACACCATGTCAACGTCACTTTTGTAAACATTTTTACACACTGTTATTCATAATTGTTAAAAAACAAGCACAGAAATGAGGGAGAACCAGAGTTTTTAAAAAGTGATTGTTTAATAAGCTTTGGCTGAAATACAGGAAACAAAATGAGTGTAAAGATAACGCAGAATGAGCGAAGGATGAACTGAAGGTTACACTAGTTGAAATTAGGACAGCATGTTCAGACATGACTTTATATGAATGGTTATAAAATAGCTGGGTTAATTTTTATAACTATCACTACAAATAATATTTAAAAGGCAAACTCAATTTATACACAATTTTTAATTGAATAATTTTTAAATATGCCTAAATATGAGTTTTAAAAATGCAAACTGTGGTCTGGTGTTAAAGATGCTAATACAGAAGCAGGATTATTAAAACTTTCTGCTAAGAAGAGAAATGTCTCTGTAAACACATTTACAGAGGATCGGATGTTTGAAGATACATCTTTTGTATATCATTATAATTTCATATGATTTTTACCAGATTCTGTTACAGATTGGACAGTGGTCGGAGTTTCTGGGAAAATCTCAATGTTTTGCTCTGTAACTCGATGTGGCACAAGCTGACTCAGTGAGAGAAGGGACAGTTTTCCTCCCAGCTCTGTGTAAAGATGGACTTTGGTCAATATGGGCCAAAGAGAGGAATACACAAGGGCTTTAGTTTGACTCTTAATTATATTCTTGCTGCACATGTAGTTAAATTGTACCCACTGCACTGAAGGAAATCAGATGATCATTTGCTGTGTTACCAATTGCCTCCTGTAAAGCACAATACATTTCTTCATTTAGTATAATTTAAAATTAATCTCTGGAGAGCTAATACTGTGGCTGCGCTTCATTTAATTAGCAGCAATAAAAGATGTAAGCTACTACGCTTAAATGAAACACTGTCTAAGAGATTACGTGTTTATCATAAAGAGCTGACAACTCCCATGTCAAGAGCACATGCACATACTCAAAATACAGTTTTGATTTTAAATATTAAAGACATTTCAGTGTAACACTTTGGATCTGAGGGACTGTCTTAATGTATGTTTAAGGATAAATTTCTTTGTGTTTCCTGCTTTCATTCAGGATTTTACATTTGTTCTTCTTTTCTCGCTTAAATCTCCTCAGTCTCTTTTAGCTTGGCTCCCAACTGTGGCTCTTGGCTACCTTCTTGTTTCTCTTTTGTGTTGTGGAAGATGAGCCCTTAACAGCTGCAGCTTACATCCACACTCAGTACGCACACACATACACACAAAATGTTGCTTCTTTATTGCTGAGCCAATTTCACACATGGCTTTAGAGAAATTAGACAACGTCTCAGATCCGTGTCACCGTCGGGCCGTTTTAAAACGCAGCCCAGCTGATGGGTGGGAGGGAAGCTGTGCTGATATGCGTTTGAATATAACTCCTGAAAATCTCCTGTCTTTTCAAAGAGGTAATGATGACAAAACCTGGCTCCGCAGGTGTCTGGGAAGATATGAAATGTAAATGAATATTAAATTAAGATGAATGAATTACACGTGTGAAATGGTCCGACTCGCTGAATGATAAAGCTTTAAGATTAAGGTGTGGTATTGTCTTGATGAGTGTGTGCAATACAAGTCAACAGGTTAGTGCAGCCTTTAACAGTGCCACTGAAAATGATTTGGTTATGTTTACATCAGAAGTTCAAAGGTCAAAGGTCACTCTGTGGTCCAAAGTGGTTCTGTGTGTCCGCAGGATTCTCTGCACGCGGCTGTGGATCTCCTCCCAGTGGGTCCGACTGGTCTGGAGCCTGAAGAAAACAAAGACCAAGAGACAGTGCACTGCAAATCAATTAATCAATTAAACCCCATTATCTGAATCTGCTTCACATACATCTTCATGTACCACACAACTACGTTTTAATGTCTTGATTAATCAAGCCCAGGGATCTAGACCCCCATAAGGCCTCACATGATCTGTGGGGTCAAAGGTCATTATACAAATATAGAAAAGTAAATATATAAAGTTCTCTTACATGAGTTGTGATTATTCTTTTTTCAACATTTTCTTAAGGATTACTGGATTATTTCAGATTATTGCAGGTAGACACGACTTGGGTTAATATGTCAGAAAATAGTGAAAATGCCTATCACATCTCTAACACTAATTATCAATCCAGGACACATATGTATAGAAAAGCAAAAAAAAAAAAAACTGCACATAAAAGAGGCTGGAACCATTGAATTAAAAAAAAGGTCTGCCAATCAACCTTGTCAATAAAGTTTAACCTTTAAACATAATACAACCACTGCCAGACTTCCTTTGAAGATGTCATAGTTATTCCCTTTGTCCACTAGTCTGTGCTGTAACCTCACATAAGACACAGTGAGGTGCTGCAAAGCTGCAGCTACCAGGACACTGACATGCCACATGCTTCAGCGTGTGCTGTGCTCAACAACAAAATCTTAAAATACCTGAACATTGACATCAATGTTCCCACCACATAAAACGTTGCTGTACATTCAGCCCCTTTGTGCAAAAAGTAATTTCACAACTGACAGAACCGGCCGTCCTTTTGACCTACAGGCATAAATGTGCTTCATCAATACAATATAAATGTGCCTGCGAGTTGGCCAAAGGCAGTTTTGAAATAACAGATTGCACTGACAGGCAGACGTGGATGAGAGGCAATACCGCAATTTATTACTGTTCACTTCTGTCTATTTGTTGTGAGTGGAGGGGTGATGACTGACTGGTGTCTTGGCCAGGCCGGCAGTGTGGAGATAGAAGCTTTTCATCTGTAATCACATAAACTCACTACCTGCTTCAAAAAGTCATCAAGGACAAATCAACCAGAGACATGAATAGACTGAGACTTCGGGGCTTAGGGGGCAAACGTTGCCACTGGCATCTGTCATTTTCTTTATAGATCAAAGATTTGTGGTAAGACGTGCCCCTCTCCCTGTCGGAGGGAATCTACAAAGGCCCACTCTAATCTCCCACCCTGCAACTCCTGTCGCGTTTTCAATTGAGAGAAAAGTATCATTCATTTCCTACAATTTACTTTGCAATTTAAGATTGCCTATTGATTTTAATGTTTGCTTATGGACTGAGCAGAAGGGAAGGGGGGGGAAGGAGAGCCGAAACAAACAAACAAACAAAACGGAATATCAGTCCCATCGGTGTGTTCAACTCGCAGCTGCCATGATCGATGACAAGGTTTCTCTGAATGTATTAAAGCGTGCATCGGGTCAAATGCATCAGACTCGAGCTGAAACACAAATCAATACCATTTTCCTCTTTGTTTTCCCTTCTCTCTGCCTTCTCTCTCTTAGTAATGAACAAACATGACAAGACATCAGCTTCTGTAATTTAAGAGGTGGAGGGGAATTCATCCTGCCTGTCGAGTGTGATCAAAATTAAAGATTGGATGTGTATGAGCGCACACACACACGTGCACACGAAGCGGTGACAGTGTATGACTAACGTCTCATGGGATCGCCATGTATTTGCCGTACACAGTAATCTGAAACTCATACAGGTGTCTCTTTTGCTTTTAAGATCTTTTGAGCAAACATCAATGATTTACACAGATGGATCAGGATAAATTCATGGCAAACAACACAAAAAGAGGATTATGTTTCCCCCTTCTTTGGCGTGAGTCTGAAGAAAATCAACTGGTGTTGCTCAGAGGTGATCCTGACAGCGCCGTACAAATGTACAGCTACCACGTGTAGAGACACAAGCTTATAGACAAGCATCCATTGTTTTCATTGTCGTCCATTGTCAGGACATCAACAGATACTTGTTTGTCAGCCCAATTTAAGAACCCAAAGAGCAACTCTCTGCAAACCTTTACGGAGTAAAGACCCTGTAATCATTAGTTTTACCAAGTTTAAAAGATTCAACAGTCGTTGGAGCATTTTGAAGCTCAGACCTAAGAGATGGGTTTTTACCTTTCCCTGAGGGAATGGTTGCTGAGATTGAGAGGACCTATGGAGTCTGTCTGTGCACGAGCAGAACCTATCGTGGGGCCTCTGGTCCGCGCTCCACGTCTGGACTGAGTCTCTAGAGACGACTGGACCTTATTAGAACCTGGCTTCACCTGGGAGAGGTCACAGAACAACAGCGTTAGGTAAGGACTTCATTACATCAAGGTCTAACTACTTCCATTAGTTTTGCACTGAAATATGTTTTGCAATATTTAGGAAATAAAAAATATTTCCACAGTAAGCTAGAATGATACTAGAATTGTTTTTTCTGACACACAAAAACACTCCGCAAGTCTAGTTTGTAGAATTTGTAAATTATTTGACTCAAAGTAAAGACGCACTTTGTTGTGGCAGCAAATCCCCATTCAATGACTCTATGCTACTGATCAAAACAGTAGATCATTGTATTTTCTGGTTCGACACGTTGTAATTAGACTTACTCTGTCTGTTCTTGGTCTGTAGCTACCCAGGAGAGAAGAATCTAATTCAACAAAGACAAGTTAGTTTTAGTGACACTGAACAATTGAAACCTGAAAACGATTCATCCAGAAACACTTCATGTGATATTATCATGTGGATACTTAAGTAAAACATGGCTTTAGCTGCATTTGTTTTTTTTTAGCTGAAAATACCTGTTTGATCAGCTGAGGAGCTAAAAGAGCATCGATGCATGCTGCCATTGTGGAGAGAGGAGGAGGGAGTCTGCATCCCAGAAACACTATCGCAACGAGGGACCTGGTATGAAAACACCACAGACAAAAAGTCAGTTGAGGTTAAACAGTATAATTGACAGTGTCCTAGTTTAAATTGCCATGATTAAAACAGACTACATCGTCTGTTATATTGTTTTGAATGAAAAACACAATGGCAGATTTCAGCATTTCACAGAGAAAATGAGGCCCGGAGGAGACAAAGACATGATTTTTACGGAGTAAGCACATACAGTATCTCAGACACAACTCAGGTTATCTGTGGGAAAGTGCTTTCCTCTACGCACAAACCACAAACCAGAAGCTGAGGCTCTGAAACGTGCACTGATAATGCATTCACCATGGGGCTAAGCTACTTCATTAGGTATCTATTTGTTAATTGCAGCTTGACTCTCAATTACCAGGGTTAATTGTCGACAGAAGATTCCCCCTGGAAAACCCGAGCGGGAAAAGCATGCTCCTCACTTTAATAAAACGCCTGTTGTATTCTAGTAAATTCCATTCATGTGTGTGACAGAAACAAACAACTCAGTACCTAATCATTTCTTTTAATAACAGCATGCAAGTGGATTTTGATATTCATACCTCAGGATTAGATTTGATGTAAATGAAGAAGCAGGAATACAGTGGGGAGCAGGGGGAGGGAGGAGCAGAGGACTAGAGGCTGTGTTGTTCTTGTCCATCGACTGTATATTATTCCCCAAGGCTGTGTGATCAGAAAATCACCCCTTTTATATGCAAATATCTCATAACAGTGATACGGTCATAATTAAAGCCTTAACAAATAACCCGCCTAAATACAGGTTGTGTGTGTGCTATTAAGGAACACTCGAGCCGCTCCGCGAGGATAATAGGCCATATTAAATGTGCACATGGTGAAACATTTCATGACGTCAAAATGCATTAACAGCTCAGGTAAAAAGATTAGCACTGCTCCTATTATGCCCTCCACTTAATCTGCCCAATAGATTAAGTTAAATTTGGGGAAGCTCCCACTGAGGTTTGAACTGCATCAATTCAGGATCCCATTAATGTCATAACCCACAATCCACTAAACTCGCGCGCTGCTGGCAACAAACAACCTGCCACACCACTTGTTTTTAGTCTTGAGTTTGAAAGAATATATCGAATGTTACTAACCAAGAAGGGAGGTTGACTCTCTGTCTCCTTCCTGAAGTAGTGAGGCCCCAGCTGGAGGTGGCTGAGCCTCTGCCTGGCGTCCTCTGAAAGCTGGCACATCTTGCGGTGAGTGTAAGGGGACAGGGCTCGTGCCCTTGAGGAAACTGTGGGCTGCTGGTAGCCAGAGTCTACAGACGCCCTGGGAGAAGCACGTTTCCTCTCCCTCTTGTTTTTCTGGGGACTGGAGCCAGACGAAGATGAAGAAGGAGAGCGTCTGGATGATGATGACAATGGTGCCAAGTCTGTGATGTGAGCCTCAGTGTTTAGCTTTCCACCTCTCAAAGAGATACAGTAACCGTCGTCTATTCTGGAAAAATGCCTGCTGGACGGTGAAGGCTTTTTCGCTGAATTCTGTCGGGATGGGGTTAAAGATGGCTTCACTGGAGAGAGACAGCTCTGAGGACATGAGGACAGAATATAAGAGAAACAGAGACAGAGGGAGATGTTCACGTGTTGTTCAAACATGTCCAAGTTACTCTCATGCCTCCATTTTGAAGTGACACGTAACATTCTTCTCTGCAATTCAGATTTCTCTGCAGACCACGGTGTTGTTGCCTTTACAGAAACATCAGCCATTTTAGCAATTAAGGCTGCCGCTCTCACTCTCAACACAGACTTGTTCTCCCTGGACAAAACCATTAAACCATTAGCTAAATCATCCAGCTTAAGTGTTACAACAACATCGGCTCTCGCAGTCGACACTGCCATGGAGACAACCTCTGCAGGATTACTTCAATAACTCTAATGGCCACTAACATCATTCTCCGATGCAATATCCCTCTTCCTGCGGGTAATGCCAACCGGGGATAAATAAGTTAAGATAAAATGTTAATTGCATTTGATGGCCATCTCCAGTCTAATATTATAGAGAGGCATTACCTGGCTGTAAAACAAAGATAATCTAAATGCTAATTAAGGAAATCACACAACATTAGAACTATTTTTAAGAGAAACTAAATTATGAATAAATCCTCATTGAGGCTGCCATTTGAGAATGGTCTTATTTAATGGAATTAAGACAAGTTTGCCCCTCGTTCACACACAACCTCCACCATCTCAGACTTCCCTCAGCTCTGCTCTTGTCGTCTCTTCTCTGGTGGGTGAACATGACAGGAAGTCACTTTTCCTGAGTGGTGAAGGCTTAAAAACTAGCAATTTAAATGAGAATGATGGCAGCTAACAGAAGACAGAGGCATAAGAAATTGGGTGGGAAAGAATAAAGCTTTGTGTATATCACCACTAGAGTTTCAAAGGGGTTTTTCTTTTTTTTTCGAAGTTGCCATCCTTCTAAATCTATTAAAACAAGCCATGGTTTGTGGGCAGGCAGGCAGATGCCTATGCTGAGGAGCCATTAGGAAAGCAAAAATGGAGAAATTCTCCTGACAGCCACAGTAGTGCTCTGATCCAGACATCCCCCGAGGGGCCAGCAGAACACTCTGACAATCTTCTTCGCTGTCAATGACATCCCATTTAAACAAATAGCTTAGCTTAGGTTACTGCACCTGGGAAATCCATGGTAGTGTTTTTGGGCACAACATGCCAACTGCTGTGTGATGGATCATATGTTACTAACGGGACCTTTCTTTATTCTGTTTTTTTAAAATAACAGTCTCTTCAGTTCAACACACGAGCACTCACACACGGTAGTCTGCCCTATTAGTGTCTGCAAACTTGCTCTTTTGTCCATAAAAACAGTGCATAAATAAAATATCACAAGTGTATTATTAAGTCAATCAATTTTCACAACTGAAAAGCTAAAGTGGGGTATTTTGTGTTTGCAAAACTAGTATTACTCATTTGTTCAAAAGTGTTTTCATTGTTTTCATTGTGATGACTGACTTATAGATTAATCATCAAACTGTTTCAGCTCTGTGTTCAAAACAGCAAATGCGAATGGGAACGTAAAACATGAAATATTCACGCAAGGGAAGAGGGAGAAAGAGTCAGAATGAAATAAATCTCTTAAAACCTAATATGTGATTTCATGCAGCAGACCACAGTTACCCTTTCAAATTCTCAAAGACACAGTGGAAGAGATAGAAGTGACCCATCGTCTGGATAGTTAATGTAAAAAAAAACACCTGACTGCCTGACCGAGTGACTGGTTGTGTGACAAAAATGGTGTCAACTCCCAGCTAGTCGGGGATGTGAGAGAAGTCTCGCTATCAGCCACACAGATCTGCCTCCATGTAATTATATTCACAAGGAGAGAACAGATATCCTTGAAACACTGCCAGTATGGATGGATAGATGCAGTAGCCATGGCAACAATAGAAGGTGGGTACGTATGGTGGAAACAGACAAATTTGATGGTGAGCGATACCACTCATTAGAGCGCTCTAGAGAATAGTCCTCGCTGCTGGAACAGTGGTCAACACTTAGAGAGATGCTGAGCAGCATGTGGCCGTGATGTATTTTCAACACATTTTCAACTGTCAGGAAAGATGATAAACACACTCTTCGCTTGATCTATAAGTGGCAATCTAATGGATTTTAACTGTTTAGATTGAAGCAAAGCTGCTCTAATGGCCATGAACGCACTGCAACATTTATCTATAAAAGGTTGACTTCTTCCAAAGCACTTTACAGATCAACAACAGATGTTTTCAAGTAAACCAACAACAAACACAAAGCACAACATATGTGTGCATGGACAACAGTCTCCCTTACCTGAGTTACAAATGGCAAGAGGTTGTTCTAAAAACACTATGGTGACATTGTGAAGTTAACTGTCATCACATTATCATTTTATCCCTAGTGGATACTGGTGTCAAATTCAGGATTTGTATACGACTTTGTGAGTTATGGCCAAAATCATTTTTTGTGAGGTCACAGTGATCTTTGAACTTTGACCGCCCAAATCTCATCATTGCATCATTTCATCCTTGAGTCCAAGTGAACATTTGTGCAAGTTGATACTAAAATATCACATTTACAACAGTGGGATGGATGGATGGATGGATGGATGGATGGATGGATGGATGGATGGATGGATGGATGGATGGGCAACCTAAACTCATATGCCTCTGACTATCAATGGCACAGAGGCATAAAAACTGTAAACTGTGTGTGTGCGTGTGAGTGATAAAAGATCAATCAATCTTACAGGCGATGCAGGTCGGCTGTCTCTTCCATCACTCTCCTCGATGACTGACGTTGTGGTAAACTCCACTTTAGGAGAGATTCCCTAGAGGGAGAGAGACAATAGGACCAAACACAACACCTTGAACAAGGAGATGAAGACAAAAGGACAGATAACAGAGCTGCTTGAAACATCAATTTACAACCACAACTCTTCAATCGAGGTCTGCCGTGAAAAAACAAATTGAAGAAAAGAGAAAGGCTCCAGTGATGTTTAAATAATATGGCATTTGGAGAGAGACATCTAAATTGCTATGTAGGCCTCAAACACAAACATATAAAAGCAGCGGTGAGGGGAATAGTGTTTAAAGACATTTAAATATGTCAGTTAGTGCCTCAGAGGACAAGGGGGAGAAAGAAAAGCAACCCACAGCCACAGAGAGATGAAACAATGAAGAGGGGAGAAGGCAGAGAGGGAAAAAGATGATATAAGAGGAGTTGCGGTGATTGAAAAAAGAGGAGGTTTTCGGTTTAGTTTTTCTGGCTGTATAGGAAAGACAGATGACAGATGAGAAGGAAGGAAAATGCCATCTATCCTGGAGAAATGACTTCACTTTGTCTAAGACATGGTGCTTTTGAATTGGTTATCTTGGTAGTACATGTCCGTCATGTGCACAGACATAAGAGCCACTGAGATTGGGAGGAGACTGACTTAGAGCAACAACCTTATTCAGTGTGTGAATGACACATGTAATATTACCACAGGAATAACCTCGCAGACTCAGCTGTGCACAGTAGCCCAGGTACATTTGCGACATGTGTTAAGCCTCAATTAAACTCACACACACATGGGCAGCTGTGGTCACAACAAACAGACGTGTAGTTGTTCTTATCGTACAACTTTCTGGTCCACTTGGAGTCTGATTGGAGGAGGCATACACAGATGGTGCCCCTGTAGCCTAGTGTCTATGGGAACAACAAAGTAAAGGCTATACAGAGTCACTCATCCTCTAATGACAAGGTTTACATCACTCAGGCAGAGACTCCAGAATCCACACATTTACTCCTTTGAAACTTCAAGAATAAAAGCTGTTCATTAAATTTAAAAATACTCTCTAATGCTGGCAGAGACCAGATTCTGTTGTACATACAGTAACAGCAGTGCAGACACAGAAGGCAAACACCTCTGTTTTCAGTGTAATTGTGCAAAATATCATTAATCATAATAAATAATACGTTAGCTGAGGCAGTGTAATTAAGAACAGAGTAGTTTTAGCCTATTATTTGCATTTGAGGAATAGAACACCACTCTGTCCTTTTTCTGTTTTGCATTTATCAGGGGCGCAAACAACAAGAATAAATATGGAATTGATTTTGTTTACAGTCACTTTCCATGCATCTTCATTTTCTGCACTTGTCAGTGTGGTACTAAATTCTCCTTATTATACAATTTATCTGGCGTACCTTCTCTACCAACAGTCTTGCAACAGAATTGTTGTGGCCATTGTTCAATTTCACATTTAGTACCATTGCAGATATTAGGGATTTCACACAAATGAACACTTAAAATCTCAAATTGTATGTGTTTTACTTAAAAAAAAAAAATAAAAAAAAATACAATAAAGCAGAGGTGGGGTGAATCCATATTTTTGATTGGCTGCTCCTACTCTGAGCATACATGAAATGTATTATGTGATTACTTCGCTGATCTTTGAAGTTACGTTTGTATTAAACAGTAAAAAGAAGTGATAAATGTTAATAAATGTTAATAAATGTATCATACTGCTCACAGTTTAAGATGTTTTTCTCCTGAGTTGACTTTTTAGAGCATTCAAGTGTAATTCTCAGAGGTTTATTGAATATTGGCTGAAATATTAAAAGGAGGAAAGAAATAGGAGGAATAAATGGAAAATAGCCTACAGGAAAGGAAGAGGATCTCTTCATAAGTATTTCTCTGTCTGCAGCTCCTTCTCTGAAACACAGTCTGGGACCAGGGTACAGGAAATCTCGGCTGCTTTCCTCCATCGTGGCTAGGATCTCACCCTCTGAAAACCATACACAAAGAGGCAGTAAACAGGAACACACGCACACACACAGAAATCCTGTTTTTGCAGTGTAATGACTGGATACAGCAGGGACTTAACATGCCCATATGGCATCATCAGAAAGCATACCTGGAGGCACCAACTGAATCAGCTCAAAAGATGTTGTGTCAGCTAAGAGGAAGGAAAGCACAAATTGACTGGGAGCTAATGATCAGTATCACAGCTAATAGCCTATAAGCTTGCATAGCAGAGAATTCAGGACTAAGAGATGAGGAAGCAAATCCCAGATGGCCGTTTACCTTCGAGGAGGTCAGCTACATCAGCAGGGTCAACTACGCCAGGGAAAGTCTGGTAAAACAGGCAGAGTACAGACAAATCAATACTTATAACAACATGACACAGACAGCCCAGTATCTAACTCTGCCATTCTCCCCGAGGAGAGGTAGGTATCTTTTATCAGGAGCTGGGGTAGTCTTGTTCAATCGTGTGTGTATTGCAAAAATCTGCTCTGTTGCTTAAGTAGCTTCTTGCTACTCAAAAAGAGACAAGTAATTATAAAAGAAAGCTGCCCCAAGTGAATGCAAATGCAACTAAGCAAGAACAAAAACCATAAACATATGCACGAGAATTTACATAGAAAAAAAAGAGAAGGAAAGATTGGGAAGATGATTTTTGTGATTAATCTGGTGCAGATTATAGTGCAGATAATAATAAAATGAATAGATGTTACAGCCCCCGGAGGATTGTGACATGAAGGCATGAAGATAAAGTACAATAAGCATCCCTTCTTGACATTGTACAAAACACAGACTAGCCATCCCAGCAGATGGGACTGATCCAGCTTGTGTCCCAGCTGGGGAGGCATCTCTGATTTCTGTGATAAACTGTCACTCTCACCTTGACAAAGACCATTTTGTGGTGGAAGAATAAAGGAAAGACTGGGGCCAAACAGGGAGTCTTCCTGTACTGGCCCAGGATACACACACTGAGGTAGACATCGTTGTTGTTGGACAGAAGTACTCCGGGACAAGTGACCTGTGCAGGAAGAGTAAAACTAAGCTGCTAAAGTTGTTTCAAAACAAAACGGCTTTTGCACGAGTTTAAAACGAAACATTAATGATACGTGTTTTACATTAAAACACAACAACGTGGTGCTTAGTTAGTTTAAAACACAGGACCAACCTATGAGGAGCGCTAGCTTCATGTTAACATGCAGAAGTTGTGTAGTTTCTCCAGGGAGGAAGTGTTTCAGCCCGCTAGCTAACGTTACTGTACGTTAGCTAAGTTAACTGTAACGTTACGTCGCTTTGTGCGTTTTTTGCGTTTAGTTAGCGTCGGGGCGACTAGCGTCATCATGAAGTCAGACTTACTGCCTTAATATCCACGTACACGACACATCTCAGAGACTTGTGATGAACTTCAGCAGAAGAGGAGAGTTTTTTCTTCACAGAGGCCATTCATCCAACTTTCAAACTTCGTTGTCATAGTTGCCAAACAGCAACAGTCACACAGGATGTGGAGTCACGTGACCAACAAGTAGCAAATCAAAACACACACACACACACACACACACACACACACACACACACACACACACACACACACAGAGAGGTTTCTGCCTGCAGCACATAAGCTTTTGAGAAAATAAAAAATGTCTTTCTTTTTTCATGTAAAGTTATAATATGTAACTTTTCCACATTAAAGATATGTTTTCCACCTCCTTACGACAGGTGTAGCCTATGTCAGTTTAGTTCAGAAAAAGACAAGCGTGTATCTGAAATATGGAGACCAGTCCAGAGCTAAAACCAACATCATAAAACCTTGAATGTAACCACCACAGTTGTATGAATTCAGGTTGTCTGGATGGCCCTGGGCTGAGCAGCCACAAAGGACTTCCCCATAGTGTTGTTTCCTCATGGTTTTGTCTGTTTATGATTGTTTTCATGATTCTTTGGTGCCTTTGTGGTTCTTTTAGAAATCTATCTGACTGGCAATTCAGACAACAAAAAGATTGTCTGTTGGTGGTTATTTTACATTTCTTGATGTTAATTTTGCGTCATCATGTGAATACATTTCTTCAAGGTCATTTTCTCTTTGTGGTTGTTGTATGTCTCCCCCGACATGTCACGTCGCTGTGCCTGTGCTCAGCAGGCCCATTTGATAACTAATTGTAGATATCTCATTTAAGGCAATCATTAATAGTCACATTATTGCTATAGAGCAACAGGTACAACATTATGACTAAGTGATGAAGTGTTTAATGACTAATTAATAGTAATACCAACAGAGATAATAACATCATCCAAGTCATGCAAGAAAGCATGCATTTTTTTTTTTTTTTTTACAACTGTATCAACACAACAACAAAAAAGCTGGAATTTAGATGAGTAACCAGTCTGTCTCCTCTTGCCATTCAATAGTCCATATTTCATAGTCATTAAATAACCCAGGAGGAAACTTGTTCTGATTTCAGTCCTTCAAGTGCCAGTGGCCACACTGTTACAAATCTGTGAATATAAGGCTTTATAACCAGGGAGATGTGGAGCTTCTAAAGGCAATGAAGTGTGAAGGATTCGCCTGCCACGGTGCTCTGCATTTTATACATGCTCAGTCTGTGTCCGTCTGTCCGTCTCTCTGTCTAGTGCCTGACACTCTGGCTCTTCTCCCTCTCTCTGTCCACTGCGTCTCTGCCAGCGCCATTGCCCTTTCCATTGCCTGTCTGGGGCATCAGCTCAGAGCTGGAGACAAAAACATATTCACAAAAAATGACTGAGATCGTTGCACAAAGTTCAAGGAATTTCAAAACAACAACTCCTTCAATAACATGCAAAAGAGTTCAGTTATTTTAGATAATCCTTTTAGTTTAATCAAGTATTTATTCATGACACATGCTTTACCTTTCAATGTGAGTTGGTCTGTTGTCCTTGATAAGGTTGTTGAGTTTGTAATAATCCAGGAAGGTTCGAGCCACATTCCTGCCCAGTTTCATGTCTGAGGACACGGGGTTAAGGGTAATTATACAAAAAAAAGTATCTCTTCAGTGGTATTCAAACTTGGTGTGGACCATTGAAGAGGCACTACACCGTTTTGCTGTACTGCAGAGTGAAACTTAAAGCTGCAAGGTAAAATGTCAACACTCAAGCACTCAAGTGGCAAAAAGCATTTTACCGTAGACATTTTGGAGATGCACAGATGTAACTAATAACATGTTATTTGGTACATTTTAGTGGGATATTTGTTTGAATGGACCCATCATTGTTAATAGCTTTACTTGTGCTTTGACTGTTGATAAGTTGTAAAATTGTTTAGCTACTATGAAGAAAGGTCAAGAATCAGCTGCATTTGGGAAAGGTAAAAGAAAAACACAAGATCAATCTGATGCCAGTAGGAGATGCTAAAGGTTAGGACCCACAGTCCAAGATACAGCTAATAAATCTGTAAAGTAATGTAGTTTCAATAGGAAGAAGGAGGAAATGAATGAAAACAAGACATTCACAGATTTAAATATTTATGATGGATGACACATTCAAAGCTCTGCTCAGATTTTGGGCATGCGTAACATAAAGTAATATAAAACTAACCCCTTCAACATCCCCTCTATCATCTCCAACACACTCACTGAGGTATAGTAAATAACTAGAGACTAGCTCCTGGAGAAATGAGCAGTGTAAATCCTCAAGGTATAACACACCACGCTCTGAATTAAGCGAGGCTAAATCAACTGCATTTCACTCACGTCAGCCGAATGCATGATGCTGGTATGAATCACACAAAAGCAATTACTTATACGCTGAGGCCTTATTTAAATTCAGAGGTGAGCACACACATCATCCCCCCTGCCCAATTGTCCCTCACTACATTAGGGACAATATCAATAACTTCAATGCTTTTGCTAAACAGCTGAGCATCTATGAGTGCTGTTGCTAAGCCTGTGATCATTTAGCTAGCGGGGCCAGTAATGATGACAATCATGCTCAGACAATGAATAAGGAGAGAACCAGAATACCAACAATGTTCCCAATCACCAAGAGTGAGGAAATAGTACAGTTCAACAAAAACAATGTCACCAAGAGGAGGAAGTTATATGTGGTCACTGAAGCTGAAAAACATAGTTAGGCTACTATCTACTGAGAAGCCATCCATCTGCCCTATCCCTATTCCATCATCTCCTGTCAGAACATCCTTACATACTGTTCATATAGATCCCAACACAAGGACAAAAAAAAAAAAACATACAAAGGATTTTCCCAGAGGCACTGATGTTTAGCTACCTCCATTCTTCACCAGACTGGAGCATGATGGAGCAACACGGAGGCATAATCTGTCACTTTCCCCTGTCATTACCTTGTTGATGCTCAGGTACGGCGTGTCATCTGCCGGACTATCTATCCGTCACAACTATGTAATTGAAACAACTGGCATACAGACAAAGATGGAGATTTTTTCTTTCTTCCAATTCCTCATAATGATTAAAAAAAAGACTAACTTGTGGTTGCTACAGAGGTGAAAAGTTGTTAATCTGTAACCAATCCATTCTTGGTTTGAACGGGGCTGCCTGGGCTACACTTCTGAGATGATCTAAAGCTTGTCTTACAAACACAGAAACACACACACACACACAGCCTTGTCTCACAATCCTGTGGGGATCAATCATTGCCCTAATGCGTTCTCTGGTCCCTTACCTGACCTTAGCAATCACGTCTAAACACCTAATCCTAACCCCAAACTAATCCAAACTAAAAAGGCTCACACAGCAGTCTTTACTCACAGGAAACTCAATTTGTGTCCCTACAGTAACACAAGTCCCAAGGGGCTACTGTGTGTTCAGGTTTGAATCCCCACCAGGATACAAAACGCACACTCACTAAGAGATCCCACACACACACACACCCGAGGGTACATCTGGTAAGTTGGTTGGTTGGGTGAATATGCAAGAAAGCCCCTTTGCAGCGAGTCTGTCACCTTGGCATTTGAGTGTATGCTTTTGCGTATGTTTGGGAGTCTGCACAGGACTTCATTCTTCACCCGGCAGGCTGATGGCAACGCTCTCCACATGACTCCAGAGTCTATGTTTACACCCCATCTGGCTGTTTGTCTGTGCGTCCTGCATCAGGCCAGACTTGCTGTGAGAGCGAGAGAGAGAGAGAGAGAGAGAGAGAGTGGGGATGGGCCTCACAGTCTGCCTCATTAGACTGCTAGCTGATGATGCTGATTAGACTGAGATAAAACTACAGATGGACAAAGTAAGGTTATGTCCTTATTTTTTATGATTTTATGATAATCTTACTGCTTAATCATTCTAAACAAACAAGAGTGTGCTGCCATGCAAGTGACACAGCTTTGGCTTTGCAACAACATGCTGATGTCAACCATGTTCGTGATCTTGGTTTAGCATGTTCCCTTGTTAAAGGTTACTAAATAATACAGTATAGCTAGTTTTTGGGGAGCCAAAGAATTGGTCAAATTTTGATGTGATGATGACACCAAATGTTAAATGATCACCCGAGTTACTGCAGTTCCTCCTGAGAGAGACTGGATGTTTGTAGCAAATGTCATGACAACTCATTTGGTTGATATTGTCACAGGTGAAAACTCATAGCTGATACTCCAGAGAGCCACTTTTAGCATTCATCCTCTGGTAGTCGTGAATGTCTGAGCTTAAAATGTATGAAAATCCAATTAAAGGTTGGAGATATTTCAGCCTGGAGTAAAGAAATGTTCTGTCCCTGCAGCCATAAAGCTCAGAAGGACTGAAAGTGACACATAATTTAAATGTAGGTATAGTCACTAATTTATTGCTCGTTGTTAGAACCTGATACGCCGACATGCAGCACACTCACAGCCATGCTCATATACCTTCGTTATCTATAAACAAACAGCCACTCTCCTTGTATCCTTGACATCTTCATTCTGACCTCGGGAAAGTTTTTGGTGTTTTCCTCCGTTCTCTTTCATCAGCAGAGCTCGGTGCCAGTCCTGCGCTCTTTGGCCAGGCACGCTCAGCGACAAAAATATCTCCCAGACCCCACCGTGCGCAGATGGCCTCTCAGCTTGGCTTGTCACGACTCACCGTCTATTACAGGAGGTTTTGTGATGGACGGTCAGCTTCTGAAGGAGAACTTCATCCATGGGGCGAATGGTCGGAGACACAGAGGATGCCCTGACTGCTGTCTGGCCTGTTGCCGGGGGAAACCGTAGGGTCTGGAATGAGCCCGATGCTGCAGCAGGAAGTTATGTGAGTCGAAGCCAGGAAACTGTTGGTGGGCTGTAACTTACAGAGGTGGTGGTAGTGGAAATATTCAGAAAAAAAAATTCAGGTCTGTCAGTCCACATCCAGACAGTTTCCCCTTATTCACACATGGAGGAATTCTGATAAACATTGTTTATAGTGTATCATCAACCTCACTGGATCTCTAGGAATTACCATGATGATTGTGTAATCATTATGCAGCTTTGGGGAGGTCATGGAGCTGTGTGTATGAACCACGTCAGCATCTGTCACCGAGGTATGTGAGGTGTATTCTTTAACATCCCACCACACATAACAGTCTTGTCTAATCGATAGCAGGTCATTGCCATGGCTCAAGGGCATGCCAACGTAAGGGGCTGATGAGATACGGGACACATGAGACAAAGGGGACGGGGACATGACTTGTTTACTGCAGATGTTTACTGTCAGCACGGCATTTAGCGGCTTTCACCATCATGTCCCTCGTGCCTAGTCCTGGCAGACAGACAGACAAGGTGACGATCAGACAACAAGGCCCCCAGTGGTAAAATGGACAAGACACGCGGAGAATGCTGTCAAGATCGGACAGGAGTTAACAAGGAGACAAGCAAGGGGACATTCAAGCCATCAATACAGGCCACTGACAGGTCCTGTCACATAGAGGACTAATTATCAATGCTAATTAAGAGGCTTGTAAACAACAGCAATACAGAAAGGGACATTTTTGTCCCCAATAACGATTCAACAGACTGAAAGACCTCACGTCCCAGTGCCCAAAGGGACAAACAGTGGCTGATTTAAATCCCTGACCAGAGGAACTCTGGCAAGGAGACTCACTCTGAAACTTGAGAAATGAAACTAAATAGGTGTGAGGAAGACTGGAATATAAGAAACTGATTTATTTTGCTCTAAAAACAGAATAAGCTTGCTGTTTTTTAAATTCCAGTCACTTCAAAGTTCAAGAAAGAAAAGCTCCGTGTAACAAATTGTGCACGACAATATATGCACGCCTCACATCAGGGTACCTGTGGTTTATGATGTCAAGCTTCTCTTTACATCCTGTTTTATTACTGTCATTAATCCTTTAGGTATTCATTTTTCTAACGTTGCAATTTGTTGACAGGAGATGTGATAAATAAAAGTGACATGAAAATAATAACTAGATGCAAAGAATACAGACAGGACTGTTTAGATTTGCAACACCACTGATAATTACAGCCTTCACACATTTCACATGCCCTCAACTCTGAAATATTAGCTAATATTTCAGCTTTTTTAAATAGTACTGCCACTTTGTCAAGTATTTCAAACACTTTGCCAGGCAAACTTTCAGCTGCGAGCATAGTTACAATTCTACTTAAAACTTTTCTAGTTAGTATGATTTCCCTGAACTTTCTCATACTTTTCAGGAACATCGACATTATCAGCACATTCAAAAATTACCACAACACGACTGTGTGGAGGTGTGTGTTTGTGCATCTCTGCACGTACTCAGGTGAGGACACCTGTTCATGTGAGCATGACAACAATATTTGTGCAATCAACTGGGTGTATAAATGCGTGTGTCTGTGTGTGTCTTGCTTGCACGTGTGAGCACCTATCCATTTGTGCATGTCTGTGTGATATGATGTGTATGATGTGCGGTAGTGAAGCATATTTGCCTCCAAGCTATATCATTTGCATACTTGTCACAGCCTGTCCATTGGGTGTCAGATTCACTGATGCATAGTGTGTGTTCCACTGGCAGCCATGGTATTCGTGGAGCCCCACTGATATGACGGGGTGCATACCTGGGTGTTGCTACTTTAGCAGACAGACATCATACACACATGAAGAGAATGAGAAGGGTCTAATTATGTGTGTGTGAGTGTGCACACATACACCTTAAAGAACAGCCGCTGACATCACACACTCCTGAAGGATAATCCAACTTTCTTACCAATGAGTAGACCTCTGCATGGCTCTCCCCACTGAAGGGGAAATTTACAAGAATCAAACAAGAAAGAAAATTGCACTTGTCTTTATCTCAGAGATGGAAGTTTAAAAATGTTGAAGAACTGCAAATCTGTAATGTGACGGGAAAAAAGCAACGGCTCTATTTGGCGCAGGAAAAAGAGCAAAGATATTTCAGGGAGAACGTTATGGCTTTTAAAGTTTCTGAATAATTCTTCAAAGTCACAGGGAATACTGTCTCTCCACAACACAAAAAGCACACAAACCTGGGTAAGTAAGCTCTCGAACCTTACATAAACACACATACAGTACTGTACACACACACATACACACAATGGAAAGTGTCAAGCTGAGTTTTGAACAACATCCCAGATTCTCTCAACCTTGATCCATTCCACTTTCCTGTTTATACTTCACAGTGTGCACCGAAGGTCCATCACAAAACACAGTCAGACTATAAAAATAGAAAAACCTGCAAAAACATTTGCAGGCCAAAATGTTTAATTACTGTAGTGGATGGTGAGATGGCAATGAGACTGGAATTCATCTTCAGCTCATTTTATCTACACTGAGTAAGCACAAAAAAGCAATATATGTACAGTGTATAGATACACGAGGGAGTGGGTACATATGGAAATGATCTCCAATCAGCAAATCATGAACAGGGTCCTTTTGCATCTCAAAGCCCCCTCCCTTCACCTTTCTCACCTGACACACACACACACACACACACACACACACACACACACAGAGCTGTTAAATGATTAGAGGACAAAGGGAAGACAGACACACGATAGAGGTTGTCCCTGCTGTTTCAGAGAAGAGGATTCTCAGCTTGACTAGATGATATAATGAGCTGTTATGTTCTGGGTGATGAGATGAGAGGAAAGGACAGCAAAGAGAGGAGGACACGAGATGAAAAGGAAAGGAGAGAAGAGATCTGAAAACAAATACAGGCGCACACACACACACATACACTCGCTGCCTTACACCTTTTTCCAGAGCACTTTCAAACTGTGACAAAAGTCTCAGCTGTGAGAAAGGTTAAGGTTTCAATTTTGGTAGCTACAAGTCACAGCAGTGGAGAAGGAGAGTCAGGAAAAGATGAAAGGGCAAGGGCAACATGTTTGGGAGGTGGTGGGAGTTAGAAGCCCAGGTTATTATTTATTTGTCATGTATTAGTTTAGAAGACAGTGCGTGCGGGCCTGTGCGTGTGCATGCGTGCACGTCAGGTGAGAAAGGTGGAGGGAGGGGGCGTCGTGATGCTAAAGGTCTCTGTTGATGATTTGCACGCTCCATCGAGCTGACTGCTGGGGCGTAAAAAGCGACATGGTTGGTTCCTTCAACCTGCCTGACCCCAATCTCCACTCTACACCAAGTCCCCATGCTGCATGCCCATCCTGCGGAGCCCCTCCTCCTTGTACCCCTCCCCTTCTCATGAGGAAACACACACGCACACATTCATACACTTTCCTGGAAAAAAAAAGTCCTCACACCATCCCAGCAGAGCCATGTTCCCTCCCCAATCTTTGACCTTCAGAAGAAATGCCCCCTCTGTACACTCCCGGAGACTCCATATTGCTTATCTTGCCTTGAGCCTGGTGCCACCTACTCAGAGGAAAACACCAGGTGGAATTTGCTATGTCCTGTTTGTTTAGCATAACAGTCAGATACCTGTCTCCCCAATGTGAGGCGGACTGCTTGTTTGTGACAGCAGTGGTTGCCCCTATGTGTGTGTACATGTCTGTATTTCCATCTGGGCATCAAACTTGAAATTTGGAGACCTGAATAGTCTCTCAGGGAAGTGATAAGAAGGTACAGAGAACGCACACACATACATATAGTGACTTGAATGTCACTATATGTGGGTAAATGAAATAACCAGATCTACGGTAAGTAAGACTGTGCCAGCTCTTGGCACTAGAGGGCACTAGGGCTGCGTCTATATCCACCCTCCCCTCCACCTGCAGAAGATGTGTAGGGGAGCACATACTTTTCATATGTAGGGTCCTTATCGCTCTCTTTAAATCTTCCTTTTTCGCTCCTCTCACTGACTCTATCGGTAAGATCAAACCGCCATCGGCCGGCTCTCAGGAGCTCTTCAGCCCTGAGAAGGTCAGCTGAAGGAAAACTTCCTCCCATCTGGCTCCATTAAGGCACCTGTGACCTTTGGTTCCTGTGACGAATGTCTATGTATGTGTGTGTGTGTGTGTGTGTGTGTGTGTTTTTGTGTGTGTGCGTGCATGATCGCAGTTGACAGGAATCATGTTTGTGCCATTGTTCTATTGTTTATTATAATCAAAGCCTCAACTGCACACACACACACACACACACACATCACCACATATGCCAACACAAGCCGCTTTCTCCTCTCTCCTTTGTAAATGAAATCAATAGACGCAGCTATCACATCCCTATTCTGTCACTGCACATCTGTCGCAACAAGAGGCAACAAAAGAGCAACATGCTTTTCTGGTGAGTACACATGACCTGACATAGAACACATGTGCACACACTCGTACACGTGCACACACACTCACAACCAAATATTAAAATAATGACTCCAATGATTATAAGATCAATTGGCTTGATTTCAGCGGGAGATTGTGTGAGTGTTTAAGTGTGTAAGTGTACTTGTAAATGCTCCGTAGTGAGGACCAAAACAAGTATTTTCATAATTCAATGAGGACATTTCAGAGGTTAAGAGTTGATTTTGTGTGTGAGTGTGTGTGTTGTCAGAGCCAGTTTGATATTGTTGAAGTGAGGTTGTTTTTGCCAGGCAAGGTGTGTGTGTGAGAAGAAATTAAGAAAGACACAACAGACTCACACACACACACACACACACACACACACACACACACACACACACACAATAAGACCATGTACTGTATATTGAAGGATACATGTCTCCTCAGTGTAGGGAACAGGCGCGTTGCTGCCAGCTGTCATGTAGCTGTAGAAGGACACCTCCAGAGTGTAGCAGTAGGATGTGTCGTCAAGGAGACCACCGAGGAACCGTCTACCTGTACCAGCCTTCACCACATCCCGGTTAAAAGATGTGTTGGACTAGGGGAATACAAAGAAAAATAACTTACATGTGAGACACTGGGGTGAAACCAGTGGAGAGACGAAAGTTCAGTCAAGATTTGGCCTCAGATCTTTGTGTCAGCAAAACATCCACTGAGTTGAAGCATCTTCAGCAAGACAATGACACCTTGAGCATATCCCTATGGAGGTAAACATTAGCCTCAACTATGTCATATAACTTTAATAATGTCTATACATCCTTATTACACTATAGCCTACTATAGTTTACTTTTCAAAGTATGTAGCTGTCCAAACTTTCCCAGCTGGACCTTTACAAAACAAAATGTTTCCTGAGGTCACTGAAACTTGAATGGCAGATTATTTCTCAAACAAAAACACTTACAGGAAAAGAGAGGGGAAAAAAGGCATATTGCTTTTGTGTTTTGGTGTCCTAGTTTACACATCACTATACTTGAAAAAGGTCCACACTGCACAGCTGTAAATTGTGGTGGAAAATGGTCTGATTCTGCAAACTCCTATAAAACCACAAAGAAATGATTGTGTTCACTGAGTGTTCATATGCTGAATGGAGGCAAGCCTTTTCAAAATAAGAGCTGGGGAGATGTCATCTATGAATCCACAGTTTAAGAGTAACCATAAGAAGACAGTTTTGTTCAATAATGGTCATATACAGTAAATCGTTTACTGCTGTGGTGTAGCTATAATCGAAATGTAAGTAACAACAATGAATCAAAGGGATATTCTACATGTAAATGTGAAAAGGTTCCATTTGTGATGAACCTACAGAAAGTTATCACCAAACCCAGTTCCCTCCAAATGTAAATAGTATTTTAATGTCTTACAGCTCACGGATTTGGTTTGTTTTCAGGCCCATGGCTTTACAACTTTGGTTCCACTCTCATCAGCATTGTCTTCACTGAAAGGCCTGATAAACCCAACTCCAGACAGCAGACAGTCAGGAGTTGATAGACAAAGACAGAGCTGAAAGGAGCTGAATATTGGGCCTGCATTAATCATCATCAGCTTACAGTACATTAAAAGGTGATAATGAGCATGTTGTGTTCACTGCTTGTTTCCGCTGCCGCCAAGTGGCCAAAAGAAAATCAATTATTGACGGTTGAAGGATTTCTGGAAGGACTGTATGTTGGAACATTTCAGTTGGTGAAGCTACAATGGTAAAAGGTAAAATCTGACAGGATACCGGATCAGTGTCATGTGGCAGAGTCTGCTTGTATAGGTCCTAATATTGATTGTGCCTTAAGTTTATTATTATTGTTTCCATTATTAATGGCATATGCGGCACATACTGGTGTGTATTGAGTTACTCATATGAGACCCAACATGCAATAAGTCAAATGGCTTTTGACAGGCTTAATTAAAGCAAACCTGATATTAAATTATCAATAATATATCCATCAACATCTGCACAGAAACCATTTGTGTGATAAATATTTAACTCACAGTTTGATTTGACTTGTGTGTGTGTGGCTGACTGGCTGTGTTGCAATGACAGGCAGAGTGTGTTTGCTTTCTGAGACAAAGCAGCTACAGTCAGCAGCCTATCACCTGACAGGTCTCACCAGTGAAAATGCATGAATGTCCAGTGATTTGTTCCCAGTAGTAGACTTCTGGATAATTCAGGAAAAAATTATGATGGGTCGCTTATTTTAACAAATTCACTTTGCACAATGTCATTACCAAGCTCGGCTGTAAATGGCTATGGGGGAAAAAAATCCAGGCTATTTTGGGTTTGAGTGTGTCAGCTATACTACGCAAATACAATGCTGTCTTGGGAAGAGTGTGGAAAAAGTTTCCATTCACTGTCACTCCACTCTGCTGCATTGAGAGTTGCCTTGCTGAAATGCAGACTTGGCAGCCACCAGTGGGAGTTTGCCATGATTGTGTTGTGCTGCTGCTGCAGCTGCACTGGGCTTTAGGTAGTGCTGAATGGGCAGAGGGACAAAGCACAGTAAGGGAGATGACCCCTGGGCCAGCTGTCACATAGGCAATACACATGGAGAGAGAGAGATTCTCCTGAAATAGCGATTTCCTTGTCCTTCGTAACACTAGATACTGTATGGACACTGACAATCAGTGACATTTCCATACGTGTGTGTGTGTGTGTGAGTGTGAATGTCCACCTATCTGGCTTCCTCCTATGTCCAGGATGGCCCACTGGCCACTGAGTGTCAATGGGAAATAAAGGTTACTCTTTATGGTGTCTGTAAGTGGCTCCGCTATGAAATGTCACCATGAGTGAGCAGAAGAAGGTCAGTGGAAGTGACACAGGGCTCAGAGGGTTTGGAACAGTTTGGTGAATAATGTGCCTGTGCGAAAAGGTGTTAATACAGTAGGTTATGCATGCATGGCTGAGTGGAGGTGCATCACAGTCAGTGAATGGATGTTTCCTCCCACATGCTCCTCTGTTCAGTGCTTCTTTCCTCCATTAATTTCCAATACTTTAATTTCCTCCCTGGTGTACCCCCCCACCCCTTGCCGCCCTCAGTCTACACAAATATACCTAGTTTTAGCTAACTAAGAGGTGCACCTGCATTGCTCAGACAGAATATACTGGCCTATTTTGCACAGTCCTGTGCTTCAACGTGACCTATGCCTTGTTTGCAACTGGTAAAATGTGTGTTATATACTGACTAATTACGGTGGTAAGAGAGCGTCTGCCATCACTGCTGCTGTTTTTGCACACTAACATTTTTCATGAACCCACTTCTTGCTGTATTTTCCACATGGATCATACCTTTTAAAATATTTATATAACATATACTAGCTAAATTTTACTAATTATTCTGTAGTCACTTTTCTCAATTTTCCCAAAATGTTTATAAAGATAAAGATACTTGTCTTCTACACTCCCCTCATTATCTTCTCTCCTTTCTTTCATGGTCAAGGTGAGACTCTTTGTGCACAGCTGGAACATGCCCCTTTCCTCTGCACAAACTATCCTGACAAATAATTTAACACCTCTTGTGTCCTTGTGTTCATGTGCTCACATTTTCACTCACAGTATTTGTCTGCTGGGTTTGTAATGTGTCGCTCATTAGTACATGGAGTACAATGTAGTCTTGGTGCTAACCTAAAATTAACTAAGTAGGTGTTGATTTCAATCAACACCTTACATCAAACCCATGCGATTGCACATATTACAGCCCTATTTACACATATTTTATACATGGGAGATGTCTCCACATGTGTGGAACTAGATGTGAAGCAGTTGGCAATTAGGTGCCCGGCTGAACACCATCTCACCAGCATTTGCTGGGATTGGGCTATCTCATTCTTCGGGACTGAAGCTGGTGGCACTCTGCTCTTTAGCCTGCCTGTGTGCTGTGTATGCGTGCGTCTGTTTGTGCAACTCACGAAAGAGAAGTCGGGTGCATTTTGGCACAGCAGCCTGGGGAAGACAGCCTGTCTCTGGACACGCTCCTCATCCTCAAACACATTGCCGTACATGAAGCCATTCAGCATGGTGGAGTGGGCATGGACATCAATGTAGAACTCCAAACTCACCCTCTGATGAAGGAAAACCGAGGAGAGTGACAGAATAGAGGGATAGAGAAAGAGAGAGAGGGAAAAAACAGCAGATTAGTGAAGAAGATGGGATATTTTTCTGACACCAAGCAACAATGCACGTAACAGATTCTCCACTGGGAGTAAAGGGAAGGCCTTTCGTTACTCAAGGGAAAGTGTGCTAGGTAAAGAACTCTGCCCATGGGATGACTACAGACCCTCCAGACAGTGTGAACAGAAGAACGCAGTCATACCTGGAAGGAGCCAGCCACCCACACATGACTTCAATCAGACCGTCCTCCTGGAGGACACACCCATGTAGTGGACATAGCCTACTGTCTCTGGTTACAACAAAATCTAGAGGGCCCGCTGCCCAAAACATGAAATCTAATGGAATACTCCACCAAAGACACAACCAATGTACTGTTGAGTTCTTTAGAAGTAGAGACTGAAGAACCATTGAATCAAGAAGTCGTTCTGAACCATTGAATCAAGAAGTCGTTCTGATCAGAATTTATTTATCGAAATTATTTCCTCTTCAGGGGATGGTGCCCCAGTCAACAAGTGCAAATACTATACTAACTCACTATATAAGGGGTTGTTGTTATAATGAGATGCAGTTTTGAGTGAAGCACCAATTCACTGCTCACAAAGATCATTTATGGACAAATATAGTTTTAACAAAACAACTGGCGGTGAGTTTTATTTATTGATTTATTAATTGATTTTTAACTGATGGGACTGTCCACTGATAGGGTGAAGGTGAAAAGCTAAAAGCCCTATAGATTCTATACAATATAGATTCTATACATTTTCTGGATTGACTGACCTCCATGCCTTAAAGTAAAGATGAAGCACTGTCTCCTTTCACATTTGTACAGTTGTCCAAAAGGGCTCTTTACTGCACTTCTATGACAAACACAACTGATGGTCTGAAACACATTACAAAATCAGGAACTTCCAGTAATATTCTAGTAATAACAGTTATTTCAAACATGATTAATTGTCGGGTTGTTACATAACTTTTCTTTATATTACATGATACCACCCATTGTAGCTTTATACAATTTGAGATTTAATTTCCCACATCAACATAGACTTTGGTCAACTTCCAGGACTGCACACAATGTATAGTCCAATCAAAAATCTTGAATTACTCTGCCCCTAACTCCAACTCCAACACCTAAATGCAAAACCGACCTTGCTTGGCAAAAACATCTTCATTTCAACAATATTAACCTGGCTCTGACAACACAAACAAGCACACACAAACACACACACGCACACCCTCTGACCCTTAACTCAGTACCAGCCATTGCCCCTCCACTTTGCCTCCTCTCTTATCACTCCATTCTTATTCTCCAGGTTTCACCCCTTCCCCTCTTCTCTTTCCTCCTCTTTATCTCTTTTCCTCCTGCCCTCCCTCTCTTTCCACTCATTCCACATTCAGCACCACACCTTTTCCCCCGTGGGTTGTAAAGAAGAGGAGAGGGAGGGAAGAATGAAGGATAGAAAAGGAGAGGGAGAGATACTGAGGGAAAAAGTGGAGAGGGGGGAAGCAGTAAAACTTGACAAAGACTGACAAAAGACAAAGAGAGCGACAACACAAATGTGTGTGTGTGTGTGTGTGTGGCTGAAGAGACAGAGGGGCATGAAAGAGCAAACAGAAAAGCATAGAGATGGGGGGATGGAATAAGTACATAAAGACAAACACAAAGAGAGAAAAAGAGAGAAACAAATAGGCAGATAGAGAGAGACATAGAGATGTGCGTAGAGAGGTGTAGAGAGATTGACAGGAGAGAGAGAAAGAGAAAGAGAGAGAGAGAGGGAAGCGGTGCTTGGGCGGCCCAGGCGACGCAGTGTGCCTGTGTTTGAAATTCCGCTCACAGCCAAAGCAATTTCCTGGCGGTGGCTGTGCTGTCAGCTGCTTGGCTGGCTGGCGGTGAAATATGGTGGCTGGGAGTCGGCCGCTAGCAGCCCCCGACAACCTGATGGATGGAGCCCCAGAGGAGAGGAACAGCAGCAGGAGAGGGTGGGGGAGACGGGGACAGTGGGAGGGAGGATGGAGGAGGGAGGAGGGAGGAGGGAGGAGGGAGGGAGAAACAATAGAAAAACAAAACAGAAAAAAAGAGCAAGAGGGGGGAAAAAAAGCTAAATGCAGCCAACTGAGCTGTGGTGGTGATGTGAGGTAGCCAGTGTGTGTGTGTGTGTGTGTGTGTGTGTGTGTGTGGGAGAGGCAATAGGGGGTGTGGGGAGGGGGAGTGAAAGAGATGGGGGAGTGTAGAAAGAGAGGGAGCTGTGAGAGAGATAAATCCAGCTGCATCAGTCAGAGCTGGAACCAACCAGCCAGGTTCTAGACGAAAGGAAACCAGTCTAATAATCACCTGGGTCTCCCCCCTATGGAGGAGGTGGAGGCAGAAGGATAAAAGGGGGAGGGGATAGAGGTGGCTGAATCGGAGGAGGGCGGACAAACAGGTGATCAAAAGTGGCAGACGGAGTAGAGCTTTACTGGCTGTTACATGCTCACAAGGAATCCCAGTGAATGATGTGAATGATGCCGTGGATCTCTTTAACTCAGATCTAGCGTATTAACTCTGGTTACTGCAGAAGGAGATGGATACACACACTACACAAAGTGTGAAAAAAAAACGTAGCCTACACTCGTTTGTGATTGTTGAACATCTCATTTCAAAACCACTGGCATTAAAATGCTGCTAAAACAGCACTCTGGGAGAGCTTTACACAAGATTTTGGAAGCTTGCTGCAGGGATTTTCTGGCTTTGAACCAGAAGAGAGTCTGTGAGGCCAGACACTGATCTTGGGCGATGTCTGATGGGGTCAGAGTCAGAGCTCTGTGCAGGCCAATTGAGTTCTTCCACACCAAACAGAAATAGAGCTGAATAATTATTTGATGTTTTGTACATTAAAGTCTTGGATGGGTCAATACCCGAAGCAATTATGAAAACCAATAAAAAGTTCAGCTCAAAAAACGCCTGTCAAATGTGGCTACAATTTCTACCAATGCATCTGAGTATTTATTAACCTCTATTTTACGGAGAGCCTGGCTTTAGACTCAACATACCTCGCTAACCAACTAAACTGGCTTCGCAGTTCACCCCTCTGGTTGTCCCTTGAGATTAGAGGGTTAACCCTAACCCTTTTCAGAGGCTGAACTGGTGCACAACAATTATAAAAACAATCGACATAACAATAATAAAAAACAAAAGTATAGTTTGTCACTGTCATATTATTACTGGGATATGTAATACTAAAAACAAACACATAGCATGAACTTTACAATTAACCAACCAACAAAAAAAATCAATAAATAAATAATGTATTGTGTTTTTTTATTAATTTATTTTAAGCAAAACACCCAAATTCCACCTGTTCCACCTTCACAAATGTAAACAAAACATTTGAAAACATTACCTTGGTCTATGGGAAATTATGATGTAATTTTTATCTCTCTCTCTCTATATATATATATATATATATATATAAAATTTGTTTTTATTTTATTTTATTTTTTTACAATTTATCTGGACTGTAATGATAATCACTTGGAGAAACATTTCCCTTGCTGTGTGGTGATATCATGGAGAAACCAGAATAAGACCTCTCCCAAACTGTGGCCTCGAAGGTTGAAACACAAGAAACATTATCCTAAATGATCTTGATGGAGTCCTCCATATAATCTAATACACTTTTTAAAAAGTCTAATTCAGTTAATATCCCCTCGCGGTTGGCAAGCTGTCTGCTCTGTCCCAGTAAAAAGGAAATAAACAAAGATGCTTGCACCAACGGGGGGTATTTGAGCTTGTGCACAGAATAAAAGTAAGAAACAGAGAAGAGTAGAGGTGGGTGAGAGGGGGCAGGAGAAGCAAGAGGCAGTAAATCTGGTCCATGCTAACAGACAGTGCCAATTTAAGGATTACTAGGAGAAGGAGAAGGAGCAGTCTACCTTTCTGTCACTGCCAGACCGTTTGGAGTTTTGAACAGGATTGATTTGGAGATTAGAGAAGGCTGAGAAACAGCTAAAGAGGAGAGGGTTGGAGTAACAAAAATTGAAAAAGACATTCAGGGGCTTTCCAGCGGTGGAGACTGCACAGGTTTTTAAATTGAAACCTGGACTTGTCGTCTGCAACAGGCCCACCCCTCAAGTCAGCGACTACAGCTGCAGTTTTCTGTCTCGTTGTTTGCCCTGTATTATGTTATTTATCCTGGATGCAAAATGGCTTGGTTTTTACAACCACAAGGACCTAAAAACAAAAGTCTGCATGGACAGTGGATTTGTTTGGTTGGATGCATATTTTGAAATGCTATGACAGGTACTGTTACCCTCCTAGTTAGCTTAGCTGCAAACCTGTGGTGCTCTCATCTGTCACTGAAATAACTAACTCTCTCTAGTTTGTACTCTGCTGTGTTTATGGTGCTGTGTTTGTGTGCACATTGTTTGTTAGATGACGTTTTCTAAGGTTCGCCTCCTATCTACTTATACTGTATGCAGTCAGTGCTTATGCAATGTTGTGTCCACAAATCTGACTTTCAGAGCTTCTGAGGAACCACTGAAGGAAGTGAATATACAAACGGTCCTTCTCCAGCACTGCTTACTCTACTTTTAATTGGGGCTAGGATGCCTTGTCTAAACATGAAAAGAGCCCACACACTGTATCATGTGGACAACAAACAAATCCACCAGTCCAACACAGACCCACATCAGTTTATCCTTGTCCTGACTGGAAACACTGAGGGTTTCTCCTTCACAGCATCATGTGAAGGACGGCAGCGGCAGCAGTAGCAGTAGCAGTAACAGTAAAACAGCCATGGAGCCCCCACAATGTCATGTCCAGGCTCAGTACAATACTCAGTTAATGCCCTGTCAATCAGACTGAGATGGTTCTGAAGGCCCCACCACTGTGATTGATGCTTCAATTAACAACCCGCTCTGACCTCCAGAATTGTTCATTTGAAATTGTAATTAAGCAATTAGGGGCAATTAAGAAACAGAGACTGCCGAATGAAAGTCAGAAGACAATTTGAGAGAGTGAGAGAGAGAAACAGAGAGGGAGAGCAAGCTGTCCAAATTAAACCCCTCACAGAGAAACAAAAGCCCCATCTCGCTGCAGAAACTCCAGGGAACTCTCAACTTGTGGTGAACTTGCAGCGGCCGCAAACAGTTTAGTGTAAAACCTAGAAGGTCAAATGAATGAATTTTGTCAGACAAGTACTTATCTCCTGCATATTAATTAGAGCAGGGTGCGGGGGTGCGGTGAGGGCCGTAAATGCCGGGCTTATCTTTACACGGAAAGGAAAAGAAGCTGATTGAAGCAGGATTACAAGCTCCTGAATAAAGCTCTTGGCATCAGCAGGAGTATACCTTTTGAGGAAAGGGAAACTGCTGCTTGTTCAGGAGAAAAAAAGTTGAACTTCCAACCTGAATAATGCATATTATTCAACATTAAAATGTTGCCCATAATACCAGTGGGAGCAGTGACATGCATTTCTCTGTGCGAAAAATCCATCTGAGCTTAAAATGGGTGGCAATATCCTAGATATTGGGAACGAAGGTCTGGGATTGGCCTTCCATGTCTTTAACCCTTAGTTACTGCTGCTACATCTGTTAAGCTTTTTTTTTTTTGTCCTTGCGTGGCAAAAAGGAAAGTTACAGATGAAACATTTCCTATGGGTCCTTGATTTCGGAGCAAGGTAGAAAACAGCCAGGCTTCTCAATTCTAGCTGGTGACAGTTTTGTCAAGTGAAAATGACTCATTAGCTAATTTAACCATCTGAAGCTAACTAAGTAATTAAGGTAATGTTGCCAGCATGAATTTGTTGAAGACAAACCTGTTGTAACCGGTCTTAACCTCTCTGTTTTTAAACTGTAACACTGACATTTTAAAAGAACCATATAACGGTCTTACACAAGCACCTAATGACTGCATGATCTTGAAGTCAGCATTGCTACTAGCTGATGATATAGAGGACATTGAAATAAAGAAAAAACACACACAGTTAAAGGGATACTTCACCCAAAATCGATAATTCACCAATCTTCTACTATGACGGTGAGTAGAAAATTGAGAGAAAGTGAGAGATTTGCTGTGAGATGTTCTTCCGTGTTTACATCATACATCCAATGGTTTACAACAACGAACGAACATCTCGCAGCAAATCTCGCTCATGCGCACAAACATCAGCAGAGCCACTGGGAGCTACTACTACAACAAGGCTAAAAACAGAGATCAAATTAATTTTTTCCGAACAAGTTTTTCATGTCGTGGTTTCAGGACACTTGGGTCAGTACGGACGAGCAGTGGAAGTATTTGGATGTTTCATAGTGTGTGTTTTGGACGATTCAAAAGTGACTGAGCACTATCCGCCGCCATTATATGAAAATCTGTTGCCAGCTGGACCCCCCCTGGAACTCCAAAAGCGTTTTGATGACTCCAAAAGTTCTCTGAACCCTTCCTTGGCATGACGGTGAGTAGACAATTTGCTGAATTATCGATTTTGGGTGAAGTATCCCTTTAAAGCTCCTTCGTCCATCGCCAGGACAACATCACTTGTAAGTCCTGCTAAAACAACAAACTAAGTGAAATTAAGTCCATTTGATTTGTTTGAGTTTAGGCACAGTTGTGGTTTTTGCAAGCACCTGGGCTAACATACTTCCCAGTGTAATTGCCCAGATCTAGACCTGCCTTTCTTTAGGCACAAAAGTTAGGTGGGAAACCGTGTGAAACTCTCTTCCCTCCGTTAAGAGAGCTTTGCCACCATGGTTAAAAAGAAACATTTGGTTAAGGCTTGGAAATGGTCACTGCTAAAAACAACAAAAACAGTCTCTTGTATTGAAGTCCAAATGTCATAGATTCTAACCACCTTGAACTTGTCCCTAAAAAGAGTTTGACGCTCTTCACCTGACTTCCTCCTTTCCACAACTACAGCCACCACAGGGCTGTCACGTACATGAACTTAAACATATCATTTAGAGGCACTTGCTGAAACAGTGGTAGCTGCTGTTATTCTTGGGAGGACAGGCTCGTAAAAATGTTAGACCAGGATATTATTCCATATTTACATAGTGCTCTTCTGATTTTAGATACTTAGATGTATGCTACATTGTTCGTATTTTATCATTTTAACATTACAAGAGCAAGAGCTTTTAGGATGAAGACTAACCAGTGTGTCTGGCAAATGTAATCTTGAATAATAAATAAGGGCTAGGATTAATGCTAGACTATACACTCGAACAGCTTTCATGGCTTGCTCTCACACACTGAGGAGCTACCACGCCTTGTTAAGCTAGTTTGTGGATGGTGGACAAGGCGATGTTTGCATTTAATTTCTTACAATTCAGATTTGTGTCTCTGGTTTAAGAGAGAGTAAAATAAAAAACTTTTCAATCACAGCCCAAGTATCACTCTTACTAAAGCCCATTACTCACCAGCGCAACAAACTTGACCATGATCTACAGTACCAGGGTTAGGGAGTTACAAGTCAGCGACCGACTTGGTGCCCTTGACCAAGGTATAATACTAATCTATTCCTGTCTCTGTTTCTCCTCTGGAGCCACCTAGGTGTGAATTTGTGGAACATCAGCATCTCACTGAGCGAAAACTTTTCCTATGAAAAGGATGGAAAGAAAAAATCATATCACTCATGGACTGTAAAACTCCATCGAACATTTCATTAGTTGGAGAAGCCAATTCAGGTCACGGGGCCACATGGTCAGTGACCCTCTAATGATGTAGCACTGACAGAACATGGCAGATGGCATGACCTGCTTCATGGACGAGAGTAAATGACACAAAACTCTGGCTCCGTCTGTCTCCGTCTCTCTGATTTCCTCCCCCCTCCCCTACCCACCTTCCCCCCAGTCTGCACTGTGCTCTCAAATTGATGGCGGTATTTGTCTGTTTATGAACACAGAGGTGACTTGTAATCAGGCTGAACGGGCACAGGCAGCCCTCTGCTTCGGGCCTGTTAGTGCCACATAAGCTGCCACATCTGTTGGTAGGGCCTGCCAGGAGAAAAAGGAATAAGGAGAAGAAAAGAAGGCTAATAGGTAGAGGCAAAAAGGGGAGATGTGAAAAGACAGCGAAAAGGAAAGTATTGAAAAAATAATTTGAAATATGTAAAAAAAAAAAAAATTAACCAAGTTGAAAAAAAAGCATGGAAATTGCCAATGTGAGAGCTTCATCTGTATCTTCCTGTGAAAAGCAGACAATTCAGCTTCCAACGGAGGGAGAATAAAGAGAGGGATGATGGAGGGATTGAAACGACGCAGGGATGATGGGGAAAAATTGGCCGTAAATCTCAGAAATGGATCAGAAATGGTTGGCTGACACCAAAGGACATTTTAACACACACAGAGAGTGGAGAGAGAAGACAGGGAGGCAGAGAAAAAGAGACAAATGCGAACAAAACACGCACACACACACATACACACGCACGCACACATCCTCAGATTCACGCATGTGGCAGATCTGACTGTTGAACAAAGAAAGAAAGACAGAGAGACTTTAGTGTAGGGCTGTAGAAGTCACAGAAGGAGGGCATTAGGGAGGATTTCAAGGTGCAAAATTCATCTAGGTGCTGTGACAGGACCTAATACATTTGTTTCAGATAGAAAATTAATTTTCTAATATTAAAAAGGTCAAAAAGAAGCCAAGGCAACAATGACCTCTTTGTCATTCTTAACAAATTATCCAAAATGGCAGTGTCAAATTGGTGGGGATACGCCGGCCAGTGATGAATGCTTTTGGTAATCAGCCAATCAAAAAGAATTCTTCTTCTGCTTTTGATAAATGAGCTGGAAAAGCAACACTTTAGGAAGGAGATGGGTCCATTTGTTTCTTTGGTCTCTTTTCCTTTTTTCCCCCTCCCTCTCCATTTCTCTCTTTTCAAAACAAACAACAGGGTAGCTTGGGAACAGATTATAGCTCCTTGCATCACTGACTCTTTCAGCCATTTTCCCTGCTGACCAATGTTCAGCCACAGATGGTAAATGATGGAATTTTATGAAACAGCTTGAGCAAGCTCGCTTTCAGACGGATGGAGAGGAAGGTTACAGCCGACTTATAAGCAAATACTGAGTTGTCATTCACACCCTGGCTGTACTCCATCACACCTCTGTTTCGCATTTCACATGAAATTTATTATGTGAATAATATGCCCATGATCACCAGTAAAACTTTGAGTTATATATCAGCATAATATCCTATAGTGCAACATAATAGCATCTCAGCTGAGTCCTGTTTCCTGTAACCTGATGAATGTAAACCCAATATTCACGCCACCAACTGAATTTATCCCATGAGAACTTCTTTTTGTTTTGTTGACAGCCTGATATCACCTATCCCTTAGTGTCAACTTTTACTGTAAAAAATAACAGTTTGTGACATATTCTCACTATCACAATGATCAACACAGTGTAGTTGATACCAGTGTAGACATTGGCTTGAACCTGAATATTGATAAGAGGCTACTCCCAGGGATCAAGAATATAGTGCACAAGATAAACTTATTGTAGAGACCATGAAACAGTAAATTCTGTCTCAGAAACACTGATTATAATAAGAGCCGAAATAACACCAGACTAACCCTCTAACAATTGATTGAAATTTTGTGGCAACAGGTTAAAAACAGGTAAGATGGTTGGTGGTTTTACAGTGGGAGATCTTGAGATTTAACCATGCAAAGACCACAGCATATTTGTTAAAGGGATAGTTCACCCTAGAATGATATTTCGCTCATTATCTACTCACCCTCATGTGGACTAAGGGCTGGAAGAAGTTTCAGATTGGACCAGGAAGAGGAGCTTCGAGAAGCTTCCGCTACAAACAAGCTTAAAATATAGACTTATTTATTTTTTTCGGGACAATTACGCAATTTGGGGCTTCAGCACAAGATGGACATTACATACGAGCATCATGGAGGTATTTGGATGTTTTTTTGTGTGTGTTTTTTTACGAAGAGCTCCGGTGTCCCTTTGCAACCGTTATATGGACATGCACTGCTATGCCGAGACCCCCTGTAACTCAGAGAAGCCACGGAGGAATCTGAAACTTCTTCCAGCCCTTAGTCCACATGAGGGTGAGTAGATAATGAGCGAAATATCATTCTAGGGTGAACTATCCCTTTAACTGTTTTGTTAACAGAGTAGTTTCTGAGGCAACACACTGTACATTTGCTGTGCTCTATCTCCAAACCAGGATCCACCTTGTAACAGTTTGGATCCATGTATTTAAGTCAAAGAAGTCTGGGGAGTGTAGAGAAAAAGGAGTTTAATATAACTTACTACACTTCAGCCTCACCATGCCCGGTTGGACGGCTCTATCTTATCGTACATGAGCAAAACAGAAGCTACAGGTTCCCAAAGCGTTACTCTTGAGTTGAGGTGTGTAAAGAATAAAGAGCTCATTAATAGGCATCCTGTTCCATCAAGGCGCTGCGCTCAACAAAAAAGAAAACAAAGCACGGGCTGATGATGCAGCTCATCCTGTACCTACAGCTAACACAGCATGTCTTATAGTCAGATTTCATAACTATGACTGTTCCAACCTGATGTCTTTCAGACTGAAGAAAGAAAACTTGTTGCCTTCATCTTCCAATCTCTCTTTATGGAAGCTGTGTGCTAGTAATGTAACTGCTCCAAGTGGGCTGGCTGAGGGGACTTTAAGTCACTGATTTTAAAACGTAATTTCTGGTCTAGGCCAGAGTTTGCATAAACACTGGTGAGTGCAAATGTTCTGAACAGTGTTGAATTTATATACAAATATTTGTCAAATAAAAGTTTCCAGCCATCAATACCGATGCAGCGTAGATTGCTCCTGCTACACGCTTTGATTTAAATGGCACTTGTCTGGGAACTCACAGCCAGTTATTGAAGTTATTGCCTGAACAGAAGAAGGAAGCTATTTTCCCAGCAGAAAGAGAGCGCTCCTGAATTCACAATGATGGAGAATCACTTTCGAGGGCGTCTGTCACAAGAATGGTTGATGGGATTTCAAACCGAATGGGCTCCTTTGTGAAACGGAGGGCAATATGACTTTGAATTATGATGCCTTTTGGATAGAACTGGGGGTATCTAAAGAAGTCATGGTGACTGACAAAAACCCAGGGTCAGATTTGTATACATGAAAGTGCACAGAGTCTTTGCTCTGCACTTGTCAGTCAATTAATGCTCAGAGTCTAAACTGAAACTTCAAACTGAGAAAACCTAATATTTAACAACAAAGTAAATACAATGGACAACACACTGAATAATATTGGAGATGACACCTAAATCGAGATGCACATCCAACAAACCATATTAACTGTTTTAAATCAAATTCCCTCTTGTTTCAGAGAGTTTAAACTTGTTATATAAATATATATATATATGAAGATGTGTATAAAAGATAGAGATAGAATAGATGGATAAGATAAAAAACACACAATGTTGACAACACTATTTGTTAACCATGTATGTCTTCATCTCCCAATAGGCAACAGCATCTGGTTCAGACCAACTTGTACGAGGTGTATGAAGTAGATTTGGCCCTTAAGCAGCTAATTATACAGTCAGTGAGTGACTGGGTTTGCCCGCAGGTGTTTTCTGTTAGTGAGAGAGAGTTTAGAGAATACAGTGGGATTTTCCTGGAATCCAATTCAGAAAATAAATCAAAAAATAGTGATGGTGAAATAACACCTGGATTTTCAGTAAAGCTTTATAATAAACTACAGGGGAAACTATAATTACTGTATCTAATCCTCTAAAGTCATGTTCATAGGTGCACGTTTACTCACATCAGGCAATTGCTGTCTATTTCCTGGCTAAGCCAAATTGATTTCTTTTTTTATGTTATGTATCACGCAAATTCTTATTAATACACAATGAGATTCTCATGCCTTTTACCGCACTATACTAAAAAGGTTCAAGCTGTAACTCCAGAAAACAAGGTTTTATTTATTTATTTATTTATTTTTAATTAATGTTGATGTTGGGGTGTGCTGTCATGAGGTGGAAAAGACAAAGACTGTAGCTCTGTCGTTACCAATTAAACAGTGCTTATCAGGAACAGCCCATTACAATTTATTATAGCCTACGGACACCATTAACACTAGTGTGTGTGTCCTGTGAATGCAACAACAACATAAAAATGACAAAACAGGGCTGCTATTTAAGACCTAATAGTGAGCTTGTTTGCTGTGACTCTTGACTCTGCCATGCACCTATGTGACTGACTTACTGGACCTCAGGGAGCTGTAGCCTACAGATATGAAAGTATCATTTCAGATGCATGGCAACCATGTGGTGTAGACTTATGTCTTTCTGCGACACACTATAATTAGAGTAGTGTTTCCATGTTTGATTCTCACTTTACAGCAAAACACATTGTACTAAGTTAAAGGTGCAATCATTAATATTCTATTCACTCTTTGTCCAAATTTACTGAGATGTATGAGCAGGGACTTGCACATGTTACTAATAACTAACTGTTACTCAAATCTTAATATAATAAGATTTCAAGTTTAATAAGCATATTGTGGTTGTGTTAAATACTCTAAACCTTCAGGTCCTCTATGCTACCCACCTGTTACTTAGTAAACTCTAGTTTTAAGGCATAATTTGAAAGAACAGTAAGAAAAATTACCTGGAAATTGAAAATTACTTCCTATTCTAATTCCTTTCCTGTCCCTTGGTTTTTCAACAAATGCCACACAGAGGCAGCAGCTAGAAAAAGGGCCACATATGCTAGCTTAGCCCGACTGTTCTGCTGTGGCTGCTGCTGATCTCTTGTTAATGGAGTCCTCCAGCAGAGCCCTCCAACCCTGGTAGCCTCATTAGACTCTATGCCCACTGTGTGAGATGAGCATGAATGGAGGGCAGCAGCACAGGCCCTCCTGGCTGCAGAGTTGGCATTGAAACTGGCATCTGGGAACCCCAGACATGAGTAGTGTGTCTGATGGGATTAACTGGCTGTGGCGAGAGGGAGACAGAAAAGGAGAGGTTGCCCAAGCCTCCAAATTAACTCCGCAAAAGACTGAAGGCAATCATCAGGGAGAAAAGAGGCTACAGGAGGACAAGTGGTTATCAACAGAGAAGGAGACGAGCACGAAGAGTGGACGCACGAAACATATAGCACAAAATTGTGTTGACTGTGGGCTACATCAATCCAATTTATACGGGACTGAATATATGCAAATGGGCAGGTAGTGAGTGGTCCCTAACATTTTCCTTTTCTTTTCTTTTTTACATGTGCCCTCTTTAAATATCTACCTGTGGAGTCTTGTCAATTACTTCATTTAATTAATTTTTAGAGAACGGTAGAGGTAAAATATTTGAAGAAAAGATCTAAGTCTAAGAAAGAAACATAAATTTGTGCTGCACAATTTTGTTTTTTACATTTATCTGGGCTCAACCGCCAGGCTTGGAACCACTGCTCTATATAATGGTTACAATTCATTTCTAAAAGTAATCATCTGAGAGAGGCAAAAATACCCACGCTGGCAGGAGAACATAGATTCATGCATTTGAGAACACCTGCTTGTCTATGCATTGCTACAGTTCTGTGGCTGTGTGTGATCAAGTGCTAGCATGTCTATGTTTGTTTGCCCAGGCCGCGCATGGGTGTGTTTGTGTGTGTAAGCGTGTGTGAACGACAGGCATGAGTGGATCACCCTGCCATGACAGAGTCTATCGATCAGTGTGTCAGCGCCAGGGGAAAAGGTTAATCTGCCCGATGCCAGCCCCGCGCTTCACCCCATCACTGGCCTGCCCTGCATCCCGCCCCGGCCCGCTCCCTCTCTTATCAGGATTAGAGGAGTGTACAAAAGGGCAGAGTATTCCCAGGACACACACTGACCTTCAGTAATCCCACCAACCTGCCGCTCTGCTTATAATTAACATCAGGAACAAAGAGAAAAATCCCTGGCCTGCCTGTGTAGAGTTCCTCTGACTGGAAGACTAAAACTGGGGGAGGAAAAAGTTACAGTATAGTTAGAGACTGGGAGCATATAGAGACTTGCTTCAGTAATATGTTTTGAAAGGCCAAGAGAACCGAGCTGACATTCTGGTGGTGCTGACTGGTCTGTCCAAGCCCCCCAGTGCACACACCCTAAACACAGACTGGAGAAACATGCTGAACCAAGCAGGGAGAAAGAAAACTGTTCTTGGGACTAGTAGACATTACTGTGGTGAGCACAGAATGGCAAACATGCAAGTGTGTGTGTGTGTGTGTGTGTGTGTGTGTGTGTGTGTGTGTGTGTGTGTGTGTGTGTGTGTGTCTGTGTGTGCTCACTCACCGGGTCTTGGTTCATCTGTACTATGAGTTGTTTGACAGCGTGCAGCGTGGGGTGGGCCCAGGGAGAGGGATCCTGCCAGTGGCGATTCAAGTCGAAGCCCATCAGAGAACACCTGTGCAAACACGCACACACACACACACAGACACATGCACACACTGAAAAACATTGAAAATGAAGCTATACCCCGTGGAGTTGTTGTTGACCACTACTAGCGGTATGGAACAGTGTTTCTTTGTTGTCGTTTTTTAAGATATTTTGGGGACATTTTTGCCTTTAATTGATAGGATAGTAGAGAGAGACAGGAAAGTTAGGAGAGAGACTGGGAGGATGACACGCAGTACGGATTGGCTCAGTCGAGAGTCGAACTGGTGATCACTGCATTGGGCAGTCCCAACATGAGACGTAACCACTTGACCACCAAACACCCCAGGAACAGTTATTTTAAGAGTGACTTTGTGTATAAGTTCTGCTTAGAGTTTATTACACTGATTGACAGGTGTAACGCTCCAACAAAGGTATAAGAATTAAGAAACCACGAGAGAGCAAACAAGAATATAAATATCTCCCTCCAAGACTTTGGAGTATTGTCATCGTGTGTGAGTAGACACAGTGTAGAGTTACACAACAATATGTATTTTTGACCTGTGGCATTGTGAGGTTCTTACAGTAGCTATTTTTGTTTCAGTGCAGTGTTACATGAAAGCCTTTTTATTCTTATTAACTATTTTTATTACCACATTCAGAATTTGGACCCTCAAAATGGTGCAGGGGGAAAAGTGACTGACTCAGACAGACAGACAGGTGGACGTTTAGTGAAGCCTTTGGTAATGACACAGGAGTTACCGATACTGTGGAGCGACTGAGCAAAGCAGCCAGCCATGAACAAAATACTCATCCCAGGTTAACAGCCATTGATTCTTGGCTCTGCATGTGCCCTTTCCAGTCTGCACTGCACTGCATCCTGCTGGGGTGGCTGTGTGGTATCTGTGTGCCTGTCTTTGTGTGTGCGTGCGTGTGTGTGTGTTTGTGTGTGAGAGACACTAAGAGACGGAGAGCATAGTATGTAGGAATGAGCACATGTAATTGGTGAGGTGAGGACCATCATCATTCACCTTCTGTCAATATGCTACTCATCGCCACTCAGTGTGAATGCAAGCTAATAAAAATAGCCTTTAAGCAGTCACCAATCACAGTGAACAATATTACAGAGATTGTCAAGTGTTTGAGAGCAACTGGGATTCCCTGCATGTGTTTTTAGAGGCAGTGGAGAGGCTCTGCCACTAGATGGCACTCACAAACACACTGGGGGCAAGCTGCTGATGCTTATCTCAGTGTGCATTAGTATTCCTGGGGCTGAGCCTATTAAGTAAAAGGCAATTATGAAGAAGGGAAAGGCAAGAGAGGAAAATAGAGGAGAGGAGGATGCCCACAGAGCTGCAGCAATAGTGTTAAAGACAGAGAGGAGGAGAGGATGGACAGAGAGACTGGCAAAGAGAACAGCCCTACGGCCAAATACGATCTTCTAACAAATGCACTGCTGAGAGCTATATGAATTCATTAAGCTCCCTAAAGGTGGAGTTAAGAGGGTATAATCCCACGTAGCAGGATATAAAACCATGTAATGTGTGAATTCCATTTAATGTGGTGATGCATTCAAATTAAGAATTAAAATGTGTGTGTGTTGTGTGCGTTTGTGTACCTGTAGTTGCCCAGGTAGACGCCATCAGGGTTTAGCATGGGGACAATCTTGAAGATCACATGATCTCTCAGGATCTGAGCCACGGGATGCTGGCTCACCAGGAAGTCGATCACACCTATCAAACGTACGCACAATACATAAACCCACACAGAGAGAGAGAGAGACAGAGAGAGAGAGAGAGAGAGACAGAGAGAGAGAGAAAGAGAGACAGAGGGAGACAGACTTGAATAGAAAACCGAAGACGGGCTGGCAGTTAATTGAGTTTTGAGAAACAAAAGGAGGAGGAAGGGCAGCGAGGGGGCATCATCAGAATCAGGGGAGGAATAGGGGACGTCAAGCCCAAATCGATACAAATGGAATGGAGCTGACGGCGCTGGAAAAACAGACAGCGCACAGCGGGCTAGAAGCCAACTCATCTGATTCATCATGATGCACACACACACACACACACACACACACACACACACACACACACACACACACACACACACACACACACACACACACACACACACACACACACACTCACACACTCATACACACACACTCTCTGAAGCACTGAGACACAGTCATTGTAGGTAGATCAGGTAGATAGCACGCAACGTAACTAGCTATCTAGATAGATAGATAGATAGATAGATAGATAGATAGATAGATAGATAGATAGATAGATAGATAGATAGATAGATAGATAGATAGATAGATAGATAGATAGATAGATAGATAGATAGATAGATAGCTTGTTAACGATAGTTGGCCCTTCTCAGCCTGTCTCACTGAGCTGAAGTGCTGGGCAGGGTCCACTAAGGTGAGGCTGTGCCCTCTGGACCTCTACCAGGCCACCCCTCCCCTCCTCAGACCTGCTCCCCATAAACAAGGACGTGGGACCCAGAAAGAATGAGCCTGCCCACTCACCTCAGCAGGAGGAAAGGAAGCAAAAGAGTCATTAAATCCGGCTAAAATTGTCTTTTAGGCTGCTGTACTGCACAAGGAGACAATTTCCCAAAGGTTCTCAGTTTTTCAAGCTGTGTTATTAGTTCTGAGTTAGAGAAGCTCAGGAGCGAAGACAATACAACTTCTCTGATATCCTCAGACTGTTTTTTCTGAGATATTAAATAGAGAGACTCGTTCTTATGTCTATTCCTGTCACTTTCAGACAACTCGAGAACATAGCATCTGTCTTAACACTGTGTGAAAAGGAGAAATACTAAATATTCATTGATGAGCTTATTACTGCATGAAGCATGTTTCAAAAGAAAGTATGTGAGAGGGGCACAACACCAAATTTATACCTGAAGAGCAGTCGTCACAACTCACTGTTGTGATAACAGTTGGATAAAGCCACCAGTGGCTCTGGAGAGAGCCTCAGTCTGAGAAAATAACTTTTATTTTTTCACTGTCAGCACTGTATGCAGCAAGGATTTGTCCTCTCTTGTAAAAGTAGATACCAACTGCTGTTTTTTTTTTTTACATGAGGTATTATTATACAGAGCCATGTTGTCCCATGTGAGATGGTAGGACACATGAATGTAATTTTGATCTCCTGCAAATCCGTTAAAAACAACATACAGGATAAACACCAACATGTGTCAACACAATGCACTACCTAACAACACACAGAGCAGAGATGCTGCATCTAAATCAATCCAGTGAAACAGGGCATCGGCCGCACATTAAAACTTTACCTTGACAGATAAAGGAGGCAGGAGATTCTCCAGGGTGAACACGAGATGTAAGAAAGACCAACTTCTTCTCCCTCTCTGGGCTCAGGTGGTCTGTGGGGTGGTAGGGGTGGAGGGGGTCAGGGAGCGAGAGAGGAAGAAAGAAAAGGTGAGAGAGGAAAGGTGTAAAGGAAGGCAAAGACAGGGTGTCGAAGAGAGACAGAGGTGGTGTTGTTAATGCACAGTTCAAGTAGACGTGTACATCTTGATTCTAAAGAAACTCAGCCTCACATTGACTGAAAAATTACAATTTTAAGTTGGTATCATAGTTAGATATAAAAGTTGCCTATTACAGCCCACTGTGAGAGGCTGGGTCAAAATACACACTCACCTGGTCATCCATTTTCAGCCAGACACACATGAATCAAACATCAATCCACCACACAGCAGAGAATATTTAACAAGCAAGGTGAATTATACATCTACGGAGGTTGGGGTCAGCCAGCAACAAGTGTGACCTGAGGTCTTCTTTGAGTTCTGTCTTCAGGTCTGCCTGAAGACTATTCTCTCTCTGTCTTCCCTGTGCTCTCACTCTGCTTTGGAGGGCATGTTAGACGGATGAGTTGGACCTTGGATACTTCACTTGAGCCTTTCCAGCCACTTTACTGTTTATGTAATACAAAGAAAAATCTAACAAACCTAAATTCTAATAAACCCTCCAACATAGTGTTGAGATGGAAACCTTGGACGCTATCCTTAAAAACAATTCAGAGGTTGAGTGTTATTTTCTGCATTCTGGTGATATGAACGACTACATTTGCATCTTTCAATTACAGAAGAACAATCTCAAGTGTTTAGTAGTATTAATGGATCCCTGGTGAGAAATGTTTGAGGGTAAATTCCAGAGATGGTCTATGGCGTATTTGAAGCCAGGATCAAAAAGAGAGAAAATGCTTTATTCAAAAAGGTAAATTAACCTTCACTTGTAAGAGGTCATATTAAACTCACATGTTGAGAATCACTCTTATTCACGTTCCATAAGTACAATACGAAGAAAGGTTTAAATAACAGAAAACAAGCAGTTTCCATTCCAGCCCAGTTTAATCCACAGAGGTCAAAATTTTGCTGTCTTCTTGGCCACTGTTTCTTCTCTAATCTGCTGTTGCTAATGGATGAAAGTGATTGTGTGCCTCATTGCTATACACAAACTTAATATCTTATCGATTCCTGCATCGCTTCTGCTGAGCTGAGAAAATGCTAATTAGCAACAGGCTATGCACCTTTCCTTCTCCTTAATTCCAATTTAGCCTCAGAGTGGCGCGTGCGTGCTTCTGTGGGAGTGTGTGCGCACACGTGTGTCTGTTTGAGTGGTTAGGGGTCGTAAACAAAACAAAAAAAGTGTTGTTCCATTTAAGTACTCTCCCTCTGATTTTATTTCGCTTTTCTCTCCCTCTGCCCTTCACAGAGACAAATGGCTTTGCCATTCAGGTCTCCGTGGAGCGGGGCAGGCCGTTTGTTGTAAATGTGAGTGCTTGCGGTTTGGCCAGCCGCTGGGTGCTCGGTGGCTGTGAAATTCCATCACTTAGAATTTCTACTTTGGCCTCGACCCCAGGCCACCACACAGACTCCTGATACAAGAGCACAGCCATAACAAACACTCAAATACGTACACACTGTAGAGTGCACAGCAACAATAAGGAAGTAAAAAAAAAAAAAAAAGCATAGACAGACATACACACACAACTGTTCTCCCTACAGTAAAACCAAGAACCCGGAAAGTTGTGAGCCAAACCAGAGGCAGCTGCCAAGGTTCCGACTGCTGGGGGATTCAACCATCGTGGCCATGCTACATTTAGTCTCAGTGCTGGTGTGCCCTTGCTGCTTCATCAAAACAATCTCTTCCAGCAGGCTCCTGGAGCTTACAATGGATCCACTGTTTATCCCACATCGTTCCCTGTCTGTGTGTGTGCGACTGTGTCTCCTCAGGGCTCTCACAAATGCTCCCCAAGTAGCTGTTGTGTTTATGTGTCTGTATCTCTGCAGTCCTCTGTATCTGGCTGTGCCCAGCCAAGCATTGTAGCACAAAATTAAGTTCTGCTATTCCATAGGCACTCCGCCACCCAGAGGGAACCTGGGGGAGAGAAATGCTATAGCTACGGCTATATGTAAAAGAAAATCACACTTTGACTTGGGTGCAGGTGACAGAAAACATTGAAGATTAGGGTCAGATTTTGGTTGAGCCTCAAGACAGCAGCCCTGCAGCAGCATCTGCTGACCTCAAGGTGTCAGTAGAGATCAGCAGTAGGGGGGGAGGAGGGAGTGGGGGGTGGAACAAAAGACAGAAGTAAAAGAGAAAGAGAAGACAAGGGATTAGAGTGAAAGGTAGCTTTCTAAGGCAACACAAATGATCTAACTCTCTCTCCTGGAAAAGCCTTTTTAGAGATTGTAGGAGGGAAGAACAACAGAGAACAGCAGTGGTTCAACAACAAATGCCTTCTGTGTCGAGTGCTGAACTGAATGTCAAACCAACATCACTGACAGTTCATTTAATAAATATTGGGTTTATAGCACATGTGTGTACATAAGACTTGCAACTAACAATCACTTAAATTATTGATTATCTGCTGATTGTATTTTTGATTACTTGATTAATTATTTAGTGAGTGAATGTATGCTCAGCACAATTTCTCAACACACATGCTGTTGCATATAAATGCCTCATTCAGTACAACTAAGAATCCAACGGCCAAAGATATTCCATTTACACTGACATTAAACAATATAAGGAGAGGGTGGATCCAGCAAATGTTATATAATTTAGCTTGATAAATGACTTACGTTTCTTCATTCATCATCAAAATAGCCCCATAATAATCAAATAAATAACTAATCTTTCCTCTGCTCTGTTCTTAAGTGCTCGATTAACATATACAACAGTTTTATCTTTGTTAAAAGATATAACCAGTTCTGCTCTTTAGCTATTCATATGCCAAATATATCTCACTGCAGCCTGGTATTGGCTACTTCATGGTCATCTACGATCGTCTTGTCTTCATCACAGGCCTCACTGGGCCTGACACACAACGTCACATAAGAACTGGGAGGAGAGTGGTAAAGAGTAAGAAATGAAGTGAGGACGGGAACGTGTGTGTAACAGAACGTGGTGGTGTATGTTACGGTAAGTGGGCGGAGGCCGAGCGGGTGAGGAAGGGGGTGGGGTATGGGGATGTGACAATGAGTGAGTGAAAGCGGCAAAATTTATGCCCACACTTCCAAATCAAAGTGCTCCCTCAGCATATTTCTCACCTGCCAAAGTCACGCACCGCACTGTACAGCACATTACTGCTCATTCTCTTGCAGCTTTGCCAAGAGGAAATAAAAAATTAAAGGATGTCAAACTACGATCAGCTCTGATAAATATGTAAATTACTGGAGAGAGGAAAAGGGCCTGTGAAAAACAACATAAATCTAATGGATTCTGAAGGTCAGTCCTGATTGTGCTGGTCAGCTCTTTCTGTGACAGCAGTACCGGGAACTTTGGGCTCAGTCTCATAAGTTGTGACATGATGTAATTAACTGAGATCTTCTTCATCACTCTTCGTCAGTAGGTACAAAGGAAGCCCCGTCAAGACCTTTCTTGAAGCCTCATGGAATATATTTAAATACATTTACCCACTTTAATGGTAAATTTGATTTGAGAAGAGGCAGATTGTGCTTACTTCTTTAATCTCTGGTGTCCAAACTTTCTGACATGAAGGCTGAAGGACAATTTTAAGGCTGGTACCAAACTGCATGACTCCAGTAATCTTACTGGACACTGTCTTAGATTTTATATTAAACCAGATGAAATACGGATGTCTAAAATATGTTTTACTCTATGGAGAGGGTGTATACTACAGTTATACAATAATAATAAAAAAAACAATGTCACACTGGCCACAGCTTTATAACACATTATACCATAACGCTCAAACCAAGGCCTCTCTATATCCCTGTCTCCCTCTCTCTCTGCTCTGTGGGTTTTACACTGTAATAAATTAGCTTCACTTTGGTGAGATGGCAACAAGACACGCTTGGCGCCCTGCTCAGTGCGTCATATCGAGGATGGGCGCGAGCTGTAAATTGTCACTGGCGTTGAATTTATACAGAGCCTTGGGACGAGATGCAGTACCGTGTACTGCCCAGCTGAGTGAGCCCCAACAAGCATCAAAGCTCTGCACCTCTTAACACACACACACACACACACACACACACCCTCACTCCACCCGCTGACACCACCCACTCTGCCCACCTCAAGGACAAACTGAGAGAGAGGAAGAAAGAGAGAAGAAAAAGAGAGACAGAGAGGGATGGGGATATGCGCTGAAGTGCAGAGGGCTCTAAAGTGATAAGAGTTTTATGACGCTGTTTTCTTCCTCAGGAATTGACCAGGTCCCTGACTTAAATTTCTGTGCATGTGCATGCGTGTGTGTGTGTGTTTGTGACCGTAGGTGCTGCAGAGCCCGTGGCGTGTCGCAGATTTATTCAGCTCATCTTATTGTAGGGAGGCAGGGGCACTGCCAAGGCCTCCTCTCACATTCATAAAACATCCCCTGTCACTTAACACATTACACAGCTAAACTCTCAGAGCGGGAGGGGGAATTGAGTCCCTGTGCAAACATTACTAATTCTCATGAAACAGGGCCGTGGTGTTTTCTCTGAACACCTGAAATGACTGAGAAATAAGGTTACTGATGGAAAAGGATATTTACACAGACAGGTAGAAGCACACAGATACAGAGGACTGCTGATTAAAAAAAGACAGAGGACAGCAAAGGGGCGACAGAGAGACTAAACAGTGAGACTGACATAACGAAAGAAGCCTTTCATTATAATATGGTAATACAGAGACAGAATTAGTCTTTATTTAGATTTTAATTATTTGGCTGTCCATTAATCTTTCTTTGAATTGTTGGTGTAACTACCCCCAACATATAGCAGTAAAATCCCTATATTGGGGAAATACCAATCATTTTTGTTGTTTTAAAGGTAGTAACCACAATTGAGTTCAAAATGACTTGAATCTGCGTTAAATAACTGTCGTTAGTTTGTTTTTCTTTATGTTTTTGTATTGTCCTGTGAAAATATGCTACAGTTCTAATAATGTAGCTGCGTAGCATAGTTTAGACTTTAGCATATTATTTTGTGTAGTTAGTAGGTATTCACTCATTATAAATGATTGAACCTGAAGTGCAAAATTTGCTCAACCAGTTGTGGCAGCATATATGTGCAATGTAAAACAACAGTCTTGCCAAAAAACAACAACACTACATTGGGACAGAAGAGTGACAGAGAAAAATATGAATGCAAGTGTGACAAAGGTGAGAGGACAGGTAGTGCAGATGACACCACTCTGTAGTATCTGTTAAGTCACCTCATCCCGTCATCTACTCATCTCTACACTCCCTCAAGTCTTTGTGTCCTCCCTCTTTCACTTCTGTGTTTCCTTGGTCATCACAGCTATCTAGTATATGTGACTGAAGAGAGCAATCATAAGCAGAGATGTGATGGTCAGAGGTGTGTGCATGTGTGTGTGTGTGTGTGTGTGTGTGTGTGTGTGTGTGTGTGTGTGTGTGTGTGTGTGTGAGAGAGAGAGAGAGCCAACGCAGGGGACTACAATGGCCATGTCGATTGGCATCACATCCACACAGAGAGGGGTGGGGATGGAAAAAGGGAGAGATAAGAAAATTGGGAGAGTCATAAAGCGGATGAAGGATAGACAGAGACAGAAATAGAGAAAAAAATGAGAGACAGAGTTAAAAAGAGACAGAGAGAAGGGCACGAGCAGAGGAAACCCTTGAGAAGACAGCATGTAAATACGCCAACGGCGGGCCTCTTAAGTGGAGATGAAGAGGCGGCAGGATAAAAAGCTCTGAGCGCTGTGTGATTATGGATCAATTTGCCGCAATCAAGCCCCCTTATGGCTGGTCCCTGTGAAATGGAGAGATTTCTGCTCCTCAAGGGCAGCTGTGATGACAGTGGAGGTCACAGACGACAGGAGTGACAGAGTGACAAAGGGAGACACGCTGATGGAGGGAGACGAGCATCGCAGGCAAGGGAAGGAGGGGAAACGTTTTGTCCTAAACAAGGTGCTAGCCACACATCAGCATTCAAGCCTGAGCTGAAGGGCTTTCTAATTATGTTAATGGAGAGAAGTGCTGGTGAGATGCGGGCCTTTGGCCATCATTGACCATGGAGCACACTGCTACTATTGTCAGCTCTGGTTCTGTTCGTGTCGCAAATGAGTACTCATGTGGATTCACCAGGACAATAATAAAGTAAATGAGGACGACCCGGTTTCATACACTATTAAAGACTATTTCATGAAATTAAATTAAAGCAGCAGAGTCATGTGCTGGCACAAACACAGCAAAGCAAAAAGGGTAACTTGACTCTAGGCTGAAAAGCCGCGTGCCACTGCCGTCTCAACCTCTATTTAACCTCTAATGGCCATGCGTGTGTGCTCCAGTGCACCTGTAACCACACAGCGAACAGACACACTCTGGAGTGCACCTCTATGTCACCGCAATAAGGTAAATAAACAACTTCAAAGTATCTTTCCCCCTACAAGAGATTGATTTGCAGCCAGACATCATAAAAACACACAGAGAGACACATCACAGCAAACACTTAAACAGACAGCACGACATGGTGACCATGCCAAGTTCATTCATCGCTGTCAAAGTGCAAAAGTCAAGTAAGCAGACAATGCAAGTTAATAAGTAAATACTATCTGACATTTAACATCTGAATAGCAGCAGGAACAAAGAAACTTGTATCAGTAAAAGCACTAGAGGTCAGCAAAGGGATTGGATCGGGGTTGTCAAGATGCTCTCTCATAACTTAGCTAAACAACAAGCTAAATAGCCCGAGGAGTGGAAAACCAATCAGATACTGTATGTATACAAAATTACACCATATACATACTGTAGGTTTTTTTAATCAATATGCTACTGAAGGTGAATGATATTGAGACATAAATGTTTAATTATCACTGGGGATTTTGCCGCCTTTCACTGATTAACAAGCTAAAACAGCCAAGGCTGAATCAACGGATGAATGATGAATGATGTTCGTGTCAGTTAATTATCGTAACCTTGTCAGACGTAGTCATTGGAGGTGATTAAGGTGAATATATTTGTTTCATATATTTATTTAAAAGAAAGAAAAAAAAAAAAAACTTAATCGCTCTGAAATATCTCATCATTTGGAGCTACATCCAAGCTTTAGAAATCCGGCCTTATGACCACTGTCTATTGTGTGTTCATGAACCTTTATTCTTTGTCTAGTCATAGGGGCCAACAACAACTTCAAGCTTTTCTTCATGCCTTTCAGATGCAGCCCGTATCTCTTACAGTCACACACTGTTTTATGGAGCGCTGTAACTGTTGAGAACGAGTGTGATAGACAGTTGGCATAGAGGGGGAGACAGAGATTCACAGAGAGAGAGACAAAGGGGGAGCTCTGTCAAGTATCAAAAGCAATAGGCTCTTTTAGCGATATGATACGGACGTCTGGTGCAAAGTCAGAGACAGGGACTGCTTAGGGTTTCAAGGCATTGGTCACAGGCCCCTCTGAAATCCTGACTTCTCCTCTCTTGCCTTCAGAAAATGATGACAGGAGGAGAGGAACATAAAAAGGAGGGATGGCTGGTCTGCGCGCGGCATGATACAGAATCAGAGGCGGCCAGTAATAGCCTTTTTTGAAGAATGTGCCACTGAACTTTAAGGGCTGTCTTGCTTGAAAGGACAAGTTACAAATAAGAAGAAAGGAGAAGGAGAAATGATTTCCTAGGGATATACCCCCAACTGCGCTGCCCTATCGCCGCACCACAGTGCAGGAGTGTGTTTGTGCACATGTGTGCACTGTACGTGACTGTGTATTTGGAGAGGGCAACATGCTACAGGAGAATGGCTGCATGTGCACAAGCAGCGCACAAACGCCTCTGTCTGAACTGGAGTGCTATATAGACAAAGAGGAACACAGTTTGTTCTTAAATGTCATTCAGACCAGCGCTGCTTTTCAGAGAGAAGCTGCGAGTCCATCTGACAAGCAGAGCAGTACAGACAGATGTACAGACAGAGCTGATCTGTAGTTCTTTATTACTCTGTCTCTTCCTACCTATCAATAATTCCTGAGCCACAACAATACAGCCGGCTGAGGAAAAAAAAAAAAAAACATAGTGCATCCCGGCTTTAATAACAACCATCACGCCTCCCAGCTATGTCTTTCTGTTTTTTCTATTTTCAGTTTTCTTTGATTCTACCTGTTTTCTTGTCTCTGAACTCTTTCATTCTCCTACAGCTACTCAAAGTTACTGTAGAAGTCATTCAGTCTCTGATCATCTCTGATTACATTTGTGTTTGTGCTTGAAAGTGTGTGTTTGTGTGTGTGGTCATGTGTGCATTGCGAGCATCAGCGCGGCTCAACAGCAGCGACAATGTCATTCAGCAGTTTAGTAACAGGCCATTACCTTGTTAATACCAGCCTAATGGGCGGTCTGCTATTTTAAAACCACAGTCATGTTTGTGCCATTAACAACCACTTAGTGCTCCACTTAAATCAACAGGCCATTGGGACACACCAAAAACAATAACAAAATAACAACGACAATGTGATATTATGCCCTGTCTCTTAATTAACACCAGAAACACAAGAGCAGACAACATTTTCGCTTTAGATGGTTTCACAATTTACACACAGTTTCCAGATGTGAAGAGATAGAAAAACTAGTAAGCTCATCAAAAATAATTATTTCAAATCTCAGTGGTTAAATCTCGATGTTATACCAATTTTGAATTTTATGTAGCGGTAAGTCAATATACACCAAAAATCAGCCAGGGTAAAACCACATAGTCAGGAGCTGTTAAAACCCAGTATTACCTGTGATTGCTGCTTTTGTTGCGAAGCCAGGAGATGAGAAATCCTCGAGGACCATTGGCAGTGATGGAGTGTAACTAATTACATTTACTCATGTCTTGTGCTTGAGAACAACTTTAAGTAGCCTTCTTGTCCCAAGTACTTGTACTTTGTACTGAGTATTTCCCTTTTCTGCTGTTTTCTTCTTATATTGCACTTTGTGTCAGAGGCAATTGTACATTTTTTACACCACTACATGCTCTGATGGCTTTCATCATTACTGCGCACACAACGTATATCATGATGTATTACCATCCATCCATCCATCCATCCATCCATCCATCCATCCATCCATCCATTATTCATATTCATTATTCATTCACAGGGTTGTTCTGGCAACAGTTCATCCTTCCCTGCCCTGTAGTTGTATGCATATGCTGTGCATGTACAATGTATCTGTTGTCTGTCTGGTAACATAAGTCATAAATTGGGGCATAGACGTCTTGTCTATGTACAGATCAAACAAATGAGCTACAGTGCAATAATTAGTGCGCTTTAAAGGTAGTTGGTGTATCTGAACTCTAGAAGGAGGCTGGCTATATACTTTTCCCCTGCTCCAGCCTTTTAGCAAGATACGCTACGTCAGTCACCCTCCACCTCCAGGTTCTTACTTAACACACAGGGTGGTACTGAACTTGTTATCTATCTTTGCTGTGTCCGGTTCGGGCGACAGCCCATTCAAAATGGAGAACAAGACCATATGACTTCTTTTGCTTCACAGACAAAGGAAAGCCATTGAACTCAGACCTTGACCACACTGGAACAGAGCTTCACCTAAAACAATCTTTTTCTTGTTCGTTTTGAAATAAATCTCTGTAAATACGACATTGTTTCAAGAAATATCTGCATACACACGGATCCACTTAAAACGACTCAAAAAGCTGTAGGGATGCACCGCTCCGATATTAACCCATAAGAACCCAGACCCATTTATCCTTGAAGGAAAATTAAGTGGGGTGAAACAAAGACCAAGTGGAATGCATGGAACACATTTTTGAAGTTTTTTTTGAAATAGCGCCACCTATTGTCAGAGATCTGGAATGTTGCATATATGTCACATCGGGCGTTTTTGGTATCTTAAATTTTCACTTGAAAATAAATGGGCTTAACATTTTCTTTTGCTCTATAACACAAATTTGACCTTTTATTTGCATTTCCATAACATATATCAAAATTACAAATTTGCTGGTTACTATTAACACCTTTTTAAGACAAGTTTCACAACAAAAAAGGGCAAACACTATAGAAATGCGAATATTGCCTCATATTGAAGGCTTTAACCAGTTACTGAAGCCTTAAAAGCTGTGCAACCACAATTTTCTTTCCAACTACAAATACCTTGGCATCTGGATGGACAGTTGTCTTAATTTTAAGCACCATATCACCACCCTCATTGCTAAACTAAGAACAATACTTGGCTTTCTATACAGAAATAAGCACTGTTTTCCTACTCACCACAGGAAAAAAATTGGAGACACTATTTTTTCTCTGTTTTAGAGTATGGAGATGACATCTATGGAAGAGCTGCTAGTTCCACTTTGATTCCCCTGGATGCTGTTTACCACTCAGCCTTACATTTCATTTCCAATGATTCATATAATACTCATCACGGCACTCTTTATCAAAATGTCGGCTGGTCATTTCTGACAGTAAGGGGAAAACAGCATTGGTTTTTATCCATTTTTAAAGCCCTGTCACAGTTATTGTCTCCTTATTTATCATCTCTGTTAACTATGAAATCACAAAACATTGGTACCCACTCACAGAACTGATAGTTGGGTCATATTCCATTCGTCAGAACTGAGCTGGTAAAACGTCCTTCTCTCACAATGCACCACATGGGACCCTTTCTCCCATCAGTACAGCAGTCCAGAACCCTTGTCTCAAACCTGGTTCATGACTGTTTGACTGAGTTAACTTTTCTTATTTGTTTCCTAATATTTTCTTATGTAAACTCTCATTCTTCTTTGCTGTATTTGTTGTTCTGTATACAACATCTATTGCACGTCTGATGATTGTCAGTACATCCTGAACACTGTATCCTATTTTGTTACAGAAAATACAGCAAAAAAGCATAATTACATTGATATGGGACCAGCATGGGATACTAAAATCTTGTTCATTTACTGAGAAGAGTGTCTCTGCTAAATCTGTGGTTCAATTTCCGGACTGATATATCATTTTATTAAATATTGATTGAATTTGACATTATTTTTATGTTAACATTTTTAAATTATGTTTTAAATTGAACAACATAGAGTATATTAATTCAAAATACCTGAATCACCTAATTCAATTGAGCAGTTCTTTCCCATTTTCCTCATTGTGACATAGGCGTCACATGGTATTTTTCCTGACTTTTTTAAGGCTAAGGCCCGATGTGACGTATATGTCACAGCAATATTTTCTTAAGTTGTTTTATATGAGTTTCTTCAAAAAATGAGGTCAGAACAGGTTAAATACAACAAGGGACATGTTATAAAAGGATTTGCATTGTGAAATGGGTGGTGGCTTATTTTATTGACAGAAGGCAAGCTTTTTAAAAGTAGCGGCCTCTGTGAAATGTGCCAACTCTGCTGGCCACCATCTTGGAAATGTTGTCATGGATAGAGAGATTCACAGAGAGTCATGTGACTGCACCAGGATGTTGAGTAGATGTCACTTAGGGACTTCATGAGTTAAAAGTTCAACATAAATATGTGTAAGGGGCTTTCCAGGACACTTGAAGGCAGTGTGACACCCGTGTCACCGTGGGTCCTTATGGGTTAAGATCGGATATCGGCCCAGATAGGCTATTGACTAAATACCTAGATCAAGTATCGGATAAATGAGGTCGATCCATCATCTATTCACTTCAATTCTATGTTAGTGGCACTGCTACATCAGGTGTCAGCCGCATGCGCAGCAACAAACACAGAGCAAAAAAGTTTTACAAAGTTAGGAAAGCAATGTTAAAGTCTAGCCTGATGCTTTAACGGCAAGGTGTACAGTAGCCAAGCTAGGTGCCACATCCAGCCTGCAAGAGTCCCACGACGATCCACTGACAGTGGCACTGACGCACCTGTCTTAATATGAAAGTGAGAGATATAAGGTGCACACTGCTCTATGTTACTTCAATGTCATCCCACACTACACGTTGACCTCCGCTTGTAAACTTTGTTTGTTGCATTTTAAGAGTTGCACTCTGTTCCTCTCAGCTGGGCAGCCAGCTCTTGCATCAGAAAAAAACTGTGTGACATGCAGTCAGTGTTTTAAACAGAGTTAACACAGTTACAGCATACTGTTGCACTAACAGGTCCTGAAGACTTGTTAACTGGATTACATGGTCCTGCCAGATGACTGATATACCATACTGTATGTAGAAGAGGAGCTAAGCAGTTTACAAAGGGCAACTAAACCATGTGAACTCTGTTTAAAATTTAAACAGAGTTCATGGTTGCATTTAAACTTTAAATGCAACCATATACAAAAAATATCATACACTAACCATGAGATGAAGTTAGTAGATGCTATATTCAATCACAAAATGAACATGACAGTACATAAAAGTATACTGCCTATCAATAGGAAACATATGTTGATCACATTTCCAGTTCAGTCATATATGAATGAATACAGAAAATATGGCAAAATGTGGTCTGCAGGTCTTTCTTATTCAATTTTACCATCTCAAAGAGAATCAGCTTTCTTTGAGAATCAGTGGCTTCTCTCTGAAGTCTGAGAGGAAGCGTTGGGCAAGAAGTCCTGCATTGGAGGCACAGTCCATTTCGGTTCATCAATCGTTTGCACAGGCTTTGAACTCGGTTGTGGGTATGTTCAGCTCTTTAGTGGTTTCTAAAGCTTTCAGCCAAATATCAGCTCCAGTAATAGGCATTTCGTTTCTCACACAGATAGTCATACACTCTCCTGTCAAGCTTTTGAAAGCAGGCCATTTTGGGACGCTGGGAAGATTTTGTCTGACTCTTAGCATTTTTAGGCCTGTCACTTAGGACTCGCCGTCTTGACAGCTGTTTGATGACTCGTGCTCACTGATCATCATCATCTCAAATTGGCATCATAACTCCTTCAAGGCTTGGTTATCTTAAACTAGTTTTGCAACAGTTTTGAGACATTATCACTACACTTTTCTCCCCTGCCAAGATAATCACTGTGTCCCTCTGTCACTCCTGCAGTTGTCAAATGAGTTTACTTTGCTAATATTAAAACAAAACTTTTGTTTTACAGACACTATGCTTTGGAATGACAGTAACACCTTGTACCACTTTTATAAATGTCATTTTGAGGAATAACAACATCTCTAACACAAACTCTGATGACACTAATCACACAAAAATCCACATATGGAAAAAACATCACTGTTTGATCACTTACAATAATGTATCATGATAATGTTCTGATGGCAAAGAGTATAAGTATAGTATAGTATAGTTTTTATACTGTTGCTATTTGCTGCTGCACAAATGTAATTTCCCCACTGTGCGACAAATAAAGGAATCGTAACTTAATTTAATTTATAAGCAAAGTACACAGACTGGCTGTCATTGTGACAGAGAAGGATGCCAACAGACCACCACAAACACCATAGCACATAAGGACTATAAGAATATTTAATACATTTTCTTTTCTTCTATTTGAAAATAAAAAGTGAATGCATTTTGCTTTCACCACATGGGAATTCAACACAGAGCAATCAAAAGACCTTCCCAAACTGAACATTACCCCATTGATGGTGAATTTTGATTCTCGCCCAAGCTCAAGTATTTACATTGTAAGATCAAGAAACAGATTTCATTCAACACATGAGGTAATTTCTTTTTGGTTTTGTTTCTGTGATTAAAACTGTTTAAAAAAATAAATATAAAAAGGAAAAAAGGTGATTCATCTCCTCATCTCTCTGTAAGTTAACTTGAAAGGATTTAAACACAGCATAACACCTGCTGCTAATACAACTTCCTGATAAAGCTGACATCAAATGTCTCAGATAACATTAAGGCTTATCGCTGGAAATTAAATGACTTCTGGAAGATCTCAAAAGCATGAATTTTTGGATTCTTGTTTAACTGCTGGAAGAAAAAAACACATAGGTAGGCCTAAGTTAGAGCGAGGGAGATTTGTGAGAAGCCTGTGAATTGAAATGACCCTCATTTGTAATGATACCAATAGTAGCCTATCATGCATTGTTGCCTATATCATTTTATTCAAAGCATATAGTGTTCAGTGTGTGTCTACAATGAAAATTAACTTCTTCACTTCAAATTAAATGAGAATTAAAATGGTAATTGAGCTCAAGACTCCTGTTTGCGTCTCTCCTGATTGGCTCGCCTGATGCAACAACTGCATGCTGGTTGGTTTAGGATTAACGTGGTTGCCATGACAACAATGCCGGCCATAGAGCTGTGTTGGAATGGATGTGTGTGTGTGTGTGTGTGTGTGTACATCTGTATGTGTGTGTGTGTGTGTACTTTGTTTGAAGTGGCAGGCCTTTTCAACAGCTTTGATCAGGGAAATGTTTGTAGTGGGGGCAAACCTGGAGAACAAACAGGACTTCAGAGAGATTAGCAATCTGTGGAACACATACACATACACACACACACACACACACACACACACACACACACACACAGGCTGTCTAGAAGAAAATCAGCCACACATAAGACAAACAGCTCCTCAGCTGAAAATTACACTCTCCCTATCTTTTCTCACGTGATGAAGCACAGACAAGGAGGAGGCGAGTGGGATATAAGTTCCTCTGTTCTTTCCCTCTTCTCCTTCACACCCTCCAGGCTGATGTTAGTGAAGAAGAAGAAGATACACCCAGAACAAGTGATCCAGAGTACAATCTACTGTACAGTATGTGTGTATGTGTGTGCTTGTGCCACCCCTGCAGGGCCAGTGTAAATTCATCAGGGCTGAGGAGAGGCCAGGTGAGTTCTTTAGCAGCCAAGGTGTGACACATGGGCCCCATGCTCCTCCATCATGTCACACTGAGCAGTGGGATGTGTGTGTGTGAGTTGGAGAGGACGAGTCGAATATGTGAAGGTGCACTGCTCACACAAACACACCGCACTGCCTGGGCCACTCCTGACCCCAACCCAGACGGACAGCGTTGCAGCTATTCTCAGAGCCACAAGCACATTACTCAGTCCCCAAGGTAGGATGATAAGTCATCCACTGGGTTCGCAGGAGGTGTTATGTCTCTCACTGCAAGTAGTTCAGAGTTTGAAGAATGGAGGTACAAGACTGAAACAAATGGCAATATTCTCCTCATCTCAGTTAGCAATCGAACAGAGTGGTAAGTCATGTTCCCAACTCCCAAACTAACACTGGGCACCAGAATGATAAAACGTATCAACAATGTGGAGAAAGAAATCCATAAAATAATTTCCATCTGATGGACCTGTCCTAAGATTCACATTCAAGAGATGGATAGTGTTCATTTACAGTACATGCTCAGTGGCAGAGCGTTTTTAATTTAAACAAAATTTATTGTAAAACGTGTTTTGAAATTGTCCCTAAGACAAGACTACTTCATGGACTGGTACATTTGTTAGATCTTTATCAATCATAGGATTGGAAAATATGTAATTAAATGTACAATCTTCAATTAAAATTTAAAAGTAAAATAACATGTACATTTATTATTATTTATCTATTGAGAGGCGGGCAAGCAAGGTGGCCTGATCACACCCTGAGAAGTAGGCCCTGAAGGAGCAGATTAGAAAATGGTGATGCAATATTAATTGGTGATGGTGCGTGCCAGGGAGTACAGCGTTGTCCAGGGTTTGTCTCCCCGAGGAAAATCTGTCAGGAGCAAAGAGAGACAGGCGGGATGAGCCCCTGACCTTGTCTGTCAGCTGGTGGATGAGAGGAGGGCTGGGAAAGGAGACCCCCAGTCCCACTGACACTCAGATCAACACTCTGCCAGTCTACGGCAAGCCTGCTGGGACACAAATTTGGATATCTTCCTTTCATGGTGTGAAAACTGTTATTTCAGATAGTGGCGATGGTGCAAGAGAGGGAGTGAACGAGGCAACATGAGCATATGGGCGAGAGCCATGTGTCATCTGGGGACACACAAACACTGGACACATGTCAGCTTCAATTAACCCTCTCCCATCTGTCTGTCTCTTTTTCTCTCACTCTTCCTTCCGCTACCAGGATCTCAACTAGGTCAGGCATTGCAGTAAACCCGTATGTACAGGATGCACCATAAAACAGCAAAATGCACAAGAAAGAGAAACTTTTTCCCACTTCTGTCACACAGAATGCAAAGTTCTGTTTTCTCTCTCTGTTTACTTAAACCATCGCCCATCAAAACAGATCTACCATATTAAATTATCAATGATATGGACTTCAATAATTCAGGCTGCCCAGCAGTGTTATGCTGACAGTGTCACGGAGTTCCCTGACATACTACTGAGTGTCCCTCCAGAGAGCTTGTCTAAGTTTCCCTGCTCTGCAGTCAGTGGCAAACTCACCACTGCTGCCAAAAGGTTAACAACAGCCAATGAATGTAGAATAAGGAAATATATTATGGCTTTTGCAGCAACAGATTTTCTTCTGACAACACCTTATACTGTCTTCAGCAACAGTATGTCAGCAGGGAGCCTGGTGAGATATAAATAGACAAAAAGACAGGTACTGTAACAGACACACAAATACAGACAAAAACATTATTTTTCCTTGTCTTACAGCCTCTTTTTGTCCTTTTAACCCTAATTCAATTCAACACCAGATTACAGTATAGCATACCGCACCTCCTCCCATGCAGAGGAATACGGCTGTTGATGTGTGTGCCAGAGACAGAGTGAAACGTCACGCTGTAACGCTATTTCCCTGAGTCTGACAAATGAGGCCTCGGCTGCGCTCTGGTGTTGGCAGTTACCTATGAAAGAATGCATCAATCCAATTGGCTCTCCTGTCCCACCTGTCACACAGACGCACATTTTCCTTCCAGTTGTGGTGTACGCTCAGACACACACACACACACACACACACACACACACACACACACACACACACACACACATACAAAAAACACATAAACAGAAATTATATGTCACAGACATGCCACCTCTCAGAGTTCCTATCTTCTGTTCTTTACCAGTCTTTTTTCATCCACCCCCGACACCTTGTGTCAGATCCCTTCCTCTCCCTCTCCCTTTGCCTCTGCCTGTCCTCCCTTCTTCACCCCCCTTCCCACCATCCCCCCAATCTGAGATCAACACCTAGCTGTGTGCAGGTGCAAGGCTGCTGGCAAACTGTCAGCTTGAGTCTCCTTTACTTAAACACACACACATACACTCACAGCTTGCCTCCGACAGAGGCGCTTCCCACTCTGCGAATTGGTCTCCACACAGCAAGCTATATCACACTCTCACTGTCAACACATAAAGGAAGACTAACAGTGAGTGTGCTAAAGGTTGGAAAAGAGTGGCTAGGGACATGGAAGGAAAATAGCAGAGGGAAAAAAAGAGAAAACTGATTTTTTGGGGGGCATAACTTGAAAAAATAAAACCTTTTGTTGTAATTCTACTCAAGTTTAAATTCTAAATATTGTAGAAAGTATGGGTTTACATAAACAGGCACTACAGTGAAATGCACATGGTCCTGTTCAGTAACAGTTCCCTTAAATCAGCCAGGAGGATTTCCAAAGTTTTATTATGTCACAATGAAACAGTCATCATCCTGAGCTATCCCTCCTGCTACCTGGACCCGACAACCTTGCAGGATTTGGTTTCTCCAAGTGTTGACATGGAGCTTAATCTATTTTTCATTTAATCTCTATTTAGGTCTCTTATTAGTGTTGTGTTTGGCAAGCAAACCTTTCAGCTTTTAATCTTTTAAATACAATTCTCCTACTCCTCATGTTCTTTGAGGAATTGCATTTGGACTGAAAACCAGCTGTTACAGTACTGTGGCTGTGTGTGTGGACTGCAAACTTGCTTACTCACAGTTTCGGGGCTGAGAGGTTGACAGTTAAGGGAGCTCTGAACAAAGGATCAGCTGCTCCAAGTCTTTGTCTGTAGCTACCGCCCAAGAACCGCATATTTCTGTTATAATTTCCCCAAATATGACACGGGCACATTGTGGCCATTCTGTTTACGCACTGGCAGCAGCAGAAGAGTCGACTGCTCCTTCTCCAACGCCTGGTAATCCACAGGTCCTATTCTACTCCTGCTGTCCCCGCTGATCACTCATATACATATACTTACATATTTTTCAAAAGGTTAGTTTGAGAGTTTATTAAGGTATCCTTATGCAGGAACTTTATCTAGAAAGTTACCTAAAAACATTAGATTTATAAATTTACTTTAGCATCAAAAGTTCTGCCATAAAATATAGCTAAATAGTATACTTAGGTAATATTATGGAAGCTGGTAAATAGGTTCAATGAAATATATTTTGATACCTTTATCACCCTGTGTGTGTGTTTTGTTTTTTGTTTTTTAGCCTATATATTATTATATTTGTGTCACATCTCTTCATTTATACAAATCAAAACAAAGTTAGAAACAGTTAAAATAATTGTAATTTAGATGTTGTAAAGGATAAGGAATAAATTCCTATTGACCATCTCTTATTAGAATATTTTATATCATGATAGCGAGCTTCAGGCACATACTGATCACTCACAGTGTGGTACAGAAGCAAAGCGCTTACACACGAATGACCTGTTTCTGTGATTTTGAGAATAGACTGAATAGATAAGATTTATTGAGATTACTGTACGTAATACCAACATTACTGATTGAAATTTTAACCAGCAAACATTTAAGATATTCTGATATGGAGTCAATGCACTGGCAGGGATAGTACGTAAGTAGGTATTATAAATGATTCTTTGCGTAGCAGCAACACACAAAGCATTACGTGTACACACATACAGAGACCTTGTGGTGACCTCTAGAGCTGTGAACATGGAGATGGTGTCAGTCTGCATGGCCCAGGGTCATCTGACAGCTCTAAACAAGACACTCATTAACACCAAGCCATTACGAGCACCTGCTGGCAGCGTGTTTATGTGTACGTATATGCTTGTGTGTGAGTGACTGTGTGTCTTCGCCATGGATTTGGGGTCCAGGTTGACACTGACAATGGAAGACAAGTGGTAGTTTGGTCTTTAGCCATGAATCCCATCCATGAACTGGATACAACAATGAGAAATTTAGAGATGAGAGATGGCAAAAAAGGAGAGTGCAGCTCTCAGATGAACAACTAGTGGATAATGATATTTAACAGCATCTCGCTAAAGATACAAATTAATTAAAAACTCAGAGATAGTAAAACTTACTGCAATTTTTTGTTGCACTGACGGTATTCATTTTGTTTCACATCAAGATCACTCGTTTTCAAGTGGGCAGTTTTGAGGAGGTGAACCGCGAATCACTGAAGAGAAAGATTTTGTGTTAAAGCTGAGGACAGAAAATAAAATAAAGCCTTGAGTCAAATTGTATAAGTCCAGGCTTTGTTTACAGCACGTAAATGACAGCCTTGATGCAACTCACAGTCACAGCCCGGGTCTGCTTATGAAGAAGCAAGAGGCCATTACACAAACTGTGTTGTGCATTCTTTAGTTTATTCTGTTGATTGTTGTTGCTGTTGTGACATGATGTGAATTTTTTTATTTTATTTGGTTGGTGGCTTACTCATCACTCACATGAATTTAACAGCCAGCTAACCTACTGTACACCTCTACATTAATAGGCCTACTACTGTGTATTGTTTTACTTGATTCTGGCAAATGAAACACAAATAAAAAACTAATCTTTGAAAATGATACAACTTATTCAAACAAAACTATACGTACTCCTATGAACTCCAGAGAAACCTGAGTGCACTGTTTCTCAATACAGTATGAAGTACTGAGTGGTGGAAGAGGAAGAAAGTACTATACATGTCATTATGAGGAGTGCTCAGTCAGCACCTAACAGCTATTGACGCCACTTTCCTTAAAAAGAATAATCTGTTGGATTTGGGAGCGATTGCAAAGTGACTGATAATCCATGTTTCATGCTGTTTATTCTCAGTTTTCGAGTACACAACAAACTGAGTGCTAAGGCTCATCTAATGCGAATAATGACATGCATGTTTAGGCATATGCGTGTGTGTATGTATGAGCATGTCTAGATGAGGAGAGAGACAGATGCATTTGAATATGTGTGTGTGTCTGTGTGTGTGTGTTAGAGGGTGCATGTGCCAGTGCTGTCAGGGTTTTGCTGGAAATGGTATAATTTATCACACCTAATTAATTATACTCCAACACAGAGAAGACTTATCCTTGTCGCTCAATCGGCTCCCCACTCTGCCTCCCTCCGTCAGACGACAGGAGGAGAGACCCAGATAAACTCCCAGGGCCTGAAACACCACAGCCTTTTTTCACTCCCTCTCTTCTAAGGCTGATTCACCATGCCTGTTTAGCTGGCTTCACATTACCATTTAAATAAAGAGGCTCGCTAAATGACCACTGGTAGAACATAAGAAGAAAAATTTAATTGTTTTTCTTTCTCACGGCACTTTATTCTTTTCACTTTCTAGCTCAAGCTCCTCATCATTTTTAATTTGTTTAGTCTAGAGGGGATGGTTGATAAAAATGTGCAGAGGAAATCCAAATGCAAAATGAACCATTCATCTTTGATTACAAGGTAAATCTAATCTCTTTAATGGATAACACTGACTCACAAAACTAAGCAGACTTGAAACAGCGCAGGTATAGTAATTTCCTGAGGAGAATTGATTATGATGAACTAAACAAACAAGAAAATGACATGAACAACCACTGGATATAAAGTTTGTTTCAAGAAAGGCAATATGATTAAAAGGGACAATGTCAAAAGGTAGAGCCGGACTGAAAACTCCAAATAAATACTATAAAAAAACAAATACTATATGTACATGCACTATAGTGCACACAAATCTGATGCAGAATGTGCACTGCATGAGAAAACATTGTGTAAGGCAATGAAAAGTAAAAAACAGGATCCAACACGAGCTTCATGTTTTAACTTCAGTACTTCAAATCACCTCTGTGCTGTGATCAGTGAGTGGGGGAGACTACATGTTATTTTTGTTTGCATTATGTAAGACTAGGGCCTATTTGATTAAAAAAACAAAACAAACAAACAAACAAAAACCATTGATTTGCACAGCAATATCTCTGTCTATTGTTGTGATTCTAGATATGTTGACATCAGTGTGGCTGGAGGTTGTGTGAGTGAAAAAACACTTCTGACATCCCACAACCATCATCAAGGTGGTTGAGGAGATTGTATCGGACACAGATTGATTGCCCTTGAAATCCAAAAGAATTGCTTAGCTTGTAACAAGCTTTATTTACTACATTAAATTATCATTAAAATGCTATTAGCGAAATTAGTTGATTTCCATTTTAAACAACACATCTATGGTGAGAGAGGGACTGAGCAAGAGGGAAAATGTAAGGGAGGGAAGGAGAGAGAGAGAGAGAGGGGAAGGGCAAGACTGTGGAGAGAGGAGAAAAGTTAAAGTTACGAGGAGGAAGGAGCGAGAAGCGAGATGAGCAGAGTGAGGAGAAAAGAAAAGAGGATATGGGAGGAGAGGTGAGGTGAGTCAGGAAGGAGAGAGGTGACAAGAGAGCAATGGGAGATGAATATTAAGCAGCTGTAGTGATTAGGGTGGTGGTGCAGAGTGGCACTGTGACAGTGACATTGGCTGCCAACGGCAGCCCCTGCCATGGTGATTCACTGGAACCTGCTTCATTTGGGCCATAATTAGCTTAAATGTTCAGAGAATGAAAAATTCATCATCGCTTTGAATCTTGTTAATTGGGGGAGCCGTCTGCATTAATAGAGGCCATTTGGAAGCTTTGTGTTTAAGTATGCGTGTGTGCATGTGTGTATGTGAGTGCATACACAGGTATGTATGTGTGCATCTGTGTGTAGCAGAGCTCAGTTTTGCATCTACTTAGTGAAGGGGCTGATGGATTCCAAACTTTACCAGTCTTTATCATTAAAGCAGCCAAATAAGCTTCTTAAAAATGATAAGGACCCCTGAATACCGCTGACAGCAGAGAGAAATTTAACAGCTACAGTCTGCCTATCTTGTCATGCATACAGATACAGTAACTGACAATGTATGGACATGGAACTGGATGTCCCTATAGGTGGGAAAGAAATTAAGGTATGTACAGTAAGTAGTAGTGGAAGCAGAGCCACTGGGAGGTTGATTGGTAGCTCATCAATCTGTATGAGGAGCGAAGGCAGAGTAAACCAGTGTTGTATTGTCTGTTAACCCTGCAGTCACTTTTCAGATAGATATGGGAATATAAGCCATGTGATGTACAATAGTGAGAATGTGTGTTTTTTGACAGCATGAAACAGCAGCAGTGATGGCGGCCCGTTGCTGGTGCAGGGAGTAAAACATTAAGACTTATGTCTATTTATTTTCTTGCAGCAACTGCAGGAGACTAAAAGGGCTGCAGGTTTGAGCTCATGGCCAGCGTGCCATTTAGCTAAGGGTTAGCCTGGGTGGCTGTGTTTTATGGAGTGTGTTTCATATTGAGCAATAAAACATGCCACTGTGTGTCCTACCTCTAAACGCACTATGTGTGCTCCTGGAAGCATCAAACTGATGTAACATATGCACTCAGTGCTCCCTCTCTGAACTTCCCCTTCTGGAGTCAACAAAAGCTCTTATTTTTTCACATTCAAAACAGTAACAAAGTCATAAAGAGGATGCATTACCGTGACCTATTATGCAGCGCTGCTGTGTACACCATGTCTGCATGAAAAGCAAAAGGTGGACACAATGAATCGTACAATTTTCCGAGAAGCCCCATAAAAGCTCTGAAATGACCATATTCATTAGGTTGGGTGTGTGACATAAATACAATATGTCTCCCTCCATACTGCAGTGTGCGCGGAGGACAGTGTTTATGCGACAGACAGCGGGGCTGCAGAGCCCAGCCCAGTCTGGACCAGCTCAGCCCAGCCCAGCTCGACCCAGCCAGCGCTAATCCATCATCACCACCACTGAATCATCATGCTGCCAATAAAGGCAGGCAGCAATACATTACAGGCATGTGGCAGGCCTTAGCGATAATGATATTGAAAAGTCCCCTTGGGCTGTAGGAAAAGCCTGGGCACATGACACACTTGCTTACAGAGGCAATAATATATGGAAATGCATCGTTGCGCCAGACAGAGGAGAGGACTGGGGAGATGAGGGAGTGGGTAGAGCTCAGTCTTTTCAGAGGGGAAACGGGGAGGAAATGGCTTTCACAGTGACCACTTCCTATCGGTTACCAGTGTGGACTCAAGCAAATCCTGCATTCAATGATGGGTCTCATTTTAGATACAAGCCTCTCCAAACAAGCCATCTTACAAGCAATCTTATATGTCAACACCCCCATTTCTGTCCTATCTTGCTCTCATGCAGCTGAGTTGATATGGCTGTATGGTTTGGGCATGGGACATGTTCGATACAGCGCTGCCAATCATCTGTGTGGCACAGAGGCAGGCCAGCAGCAGCATGGGAAGGAACCGAACAAACAAATATGGTACAGTTAACTGTTGGTATCTGCCATCATGTTATGCTGAGGGTGACATTGAGAAATCTCCACCTTTTTCCCCCCACTTGCACTGCAGATGGATGCACACTTGTGCCCGGAAACATGTGAGGCTACAGCCAGAGGGTTGGGGACTGATCTTTGTGGGGACAGAAGGTAACTACGGAATCTCCACACTGATCTGTATGGGGTGAAGTGAGTTTTCAGAGGAATAAGACTAGAGTTTGTTGGCCTGACTCCTGGGTGACGCGTTTTTTAAAGAAAATCTCTCCCGCTGTAGGACAACTCCAAACTCAAATTTAAATATTTTGCATCGAAATTAAAAGCATACCGGGTCGCCGCGTCCTGAGAAATTTGCATTAGCCTAGGGGTCATTAAGGTTTAATGAAACCCATTCAGCACGCATGACCATCAATTTGAAAATAAAAACTCTTCTGACATCAGTTAAGTGGTATTCTAGCATAAAAACAACACCTTTAAAGCTTGAAGCAGGTTTGTGCTCCACATTATTGGCTAGATTTAACCCTGATTTGGTGGATTTAAAATATACAGATTGAGGTGAAAATACCACCTTTGCAAATGAAGTTACTACTCACACAGAGCCCCTTGTAATTCCAAAAAAGTCTCATTACAGCGAACAATGGGCTACAGCAACATCGATTTGTCAGAAATTTCATCGAAAAAGTTGCTGTCCGCCTTGCTTTGTTCTGGTATTCCTTTGATGCAAGTGGTACAACTGAAGCAATAGTTTGGTATTTTGGCTTACAGAGCTTCAGCCAAATGCCAATTAACTTAACAGAGTTGGGAACTCCAGGGAGTTACTGTTCCCAGGAACAAACCCAACTAATCCATTAAATCATTGTTTTTATGCTTAATTTTTTATATGGATTAAACAACTAATATAGAACAAGCAAAGGTTCAGGTTCAGCTTTAAGCCTATTTGGATTTTGTTACATTGAGACAGAGCTAGCCGTGAGTTTTCTTTGGCTTCAATTTACCATAACGACATGGCAGGGATTTTGAGCTTCTCATTGAACATGTTTGATCTGTTCCTGAAAGAAAGCAGCAAAAAACAAAACAAAACAAAACATTATTGATTCTCGATACAGTTTCACATGTGATTGCATCTGCTGGATCCACAAATTTAATCTTTTCTGAACTTTTTCAAGACAAATGCAGGCAGGGGCATTATCATCATCCACATTGAAAAGGGATTTTTAAAAAAAACAGGTCCAGGGAGGTTTTAACCTTGGCTTTCAGTTCCCGACAGAAGTCTTATCTTTTTGACAAAAGAACACGAGGCAAGAAATGACAAAAAAGACAAGAGGTTTGTGCTGATAGAATAAAAGTCTGGATTTATTTCCATTGATCTATACATTAGACAGGTGTTCCTGAATGCAGCAAGAGAAAACACAGAACAGGATGCTAAGCGTCAAAGAGTTGCTCGCATAGCAGAGGTGTGGCCGGTTTAGCAAAGACATGTACACTCTCTATCGCATATACGTATAACATTTTCTGTAAATGTAGGGTTGTGCCTCTGGGAGGCTGAAGTAGGTTGAGGGAGTTTTTACTGCAATAGTCTTTAAATTCTTTTCACATTATCATACCAGCTGGAAAACTCCATACAGTAATAACCCTGTCTTTCCCTAATGATCATTGCAATGCAGTTACAACTATTACAGACAGGTATATACCCAAGCAGCCCTGTATAGCTCAGTTTAGTTTATCTCCATGAGTGTGAAAATGTAATAGTTGTGTACAGATTTGTCATTTCGCCATTGTCCCCATTGACTCAATCTCAAGGCTGTGCAGACACATTCAAAGATTTGAACACTCCCCACTCATCTCTCTCTCTTTCCCTGGCTGGCCCCCCACCCAACAGTGATGTGGTACCAGGTGATCACTACTCAACACCTGCATAGGAATTCAACTACACACAAAACTCCATGGGTCAAATCCCTGGACCACAGCAAAGCTTGCAATTGAACCATTATGAAACAGTCCAATGAATGGCTTAAGTGCTTCCATTAAACCAACTTCTGTGTATTTGAACACACACTGCTCACAGTAGAGAGGAATTCCCCAGCAACGTTTCATGTTCACAGACATGAACAGAGTAAAAAACACAAGAAAACAAATACAAACATAGTGACAGGTAGAGAAAACCAACCTCCCAAAAAATTCAACATACTGCAAACACTTTGGCGCAGAAAAGATTCCATTGGTATCACTGCACAGGGTAAAAGAAAATATAATGCACTTTTTTTTTTGTAATATTAAGCCAAGTCTAGACACTGTGTGGTGCCATATCTATGACTCTAGCTCACAGTAAGTCAATCATGCACAAATTGCTAGATTCATATATAAATTCATATTTTGAACACAGAAAAGTACATTTAAATTATTTTAACAACAGTGAGAGACAAAGAGATACAACTGGGGAATCACAGATCAAAATGGTAACTAGATAAAATTAATCATTCCAAAGCAGACACGCTGCAACTCCCCAACAGTCTTTGTGAATGTACCCTGAGGACTCTCAGTGATTTCCATAATCTTTTTGAAAAATTTCATTATCAACCACACGGGGCACTAGTGTGTATATTCACAATATTACTTGTGATGAACTTATGTTTTTCCGTCATAAACTTGGAACTACCAATGGAATCTGTCTTCTGTAAAAGAAACTGGACTTAACATTGACTCAAAATGTTTTTTCTTTGCGTTTAATTTTTTTTTCTTCCTTTTCTTTTAAAACCTCTTCTACCATAACATACACTCTACCAGTTTGACTGAGATTTCCTTTATGACAACCTGGCATGCAACCAGTGAACAGTGGTATCCTTTAAATTGAAATGATCATCTGAGTGTGTGTGGGCTAACATCCATGTACTATCTATAGTGTAACCTGATCTAACCATTAAAAATGCATATTTCTGAAAATACACTGCAACAACGTGATATTGGTAGACAACAGGTCCTAGAAGCAGATGCATCCATTTAAAATCAGCAAGTTCTGAGGTACTTCTGAAACTCACAGCTGAGGATATAATCACTATCTACAATATTTGGATGGATAGCATATAGTTGATACAGTAATAGCAGGGTTACCAGTTTTGCGAAATATTTTGGCTTAAATTTGATTAGCTGAGGGGATAGTAGTGGCGGTTGACACACCTGAATAAAACATAGCTGTATGAGGATAAAAACATAGAAAAACAGCACCATTTGAGGTCCAATAGATCAGTTTTGAACTGTTTGCTGGTAGCACCGTCAACCATTAAAAATCTCAGAATGCAATACAGAGACAGAACACAACCACTGATCAACTGCACAACATAGCAAAGAGCGTAGATATATATATTCAGAGACGACCCCTCACGCAGACACCCTTTACAGCAGCATCTTTAAGCAGGTAATAAAACTGATTTCTCCTAAGAATGATATTTGTGTACTGAGGTGTTTTACAAGTTTTATATGCTATACATATTGAGAGTAACCAGGTATACCTTTTCCTATAGATTTTTTTAATATACACACATAGTTTACAGTCACTGACAAACAAACACCAGAGTAACAATGAGGTAGGACGGTGAAGTTAGATGAAGTAGAACCGGTTTGTGGATTGTATACAAAGTTACTGATACCTTAAGAAAAATATAGGCCTAACAATGTGTTCCTCCCATTTGTCTCATTTTGAAGTAAGTCTGACATTGTATCTGAGGCTCAAATAGTCATGTATCTTGTGTACACTTAGTTGCAAAAACTGTGAGATGAAGCCATTTATCTTGTTGCACAAAGTGAAGCTAGAAACTGATCTCTTTTTCCCCAATCAAACTGTCAAAAAGCAACATAAAGCTCCCTCACTTCTGAAGCTTTGACAGGTATTCACAACATACGTCAAAACACCAAGCAAGGAGGACAGGATTTGCTGCTGAATACATGTGCATTTTTAAAAAAAATCCAATCCATATAAATGTCAGGAAAGTAATGACCTGGAGGTGGCACAAGAAGAGGATCACAGAGCGAGCAAAGTTACATCTCCTCCCTATCACTACTTGAGTGTGACAGTGAGTGCACTAGAGGGTCTGGTGTTGTAACAGAGCCAAACTAGCCTACAGTATCTGTTCATGGCTCTGCCAGGTTATGTATCTGTGTATGTTACTAGTCTGCTGCTAAATCCCAAACTGCTCCTCTGCAAGTGACTTGTACATTTGATAAGAGATTGGCTTTGCCATCACAGATTAAGTCAAATTTGGGTTAAAACAGTACTTCCATACAGCTTTCATCCACTAAAGATGGTTTTAGTTAAAGGATTAGGCTAAATCACACTCTAGGAAACCAGCCTTTGAAACCACACCCGCTTTTGGCATCAAACAACAAAGAAACAAACACAAACACTATACAACAACTTGTCAGAATTTCAGTGAGGTTGCTTTGATCAGCAGAAATCTTTTCATTCTTTCTTTGCTAGCACACTTAAACCTCACATGTTGCTTTGTACAGGGCAGGGAAACAAAAACTAAAAGACACTAAAAAGGGACATTGTTTTAGGAACTCAAAAATATATATATCAATAATATGTCACCATTTTGGTGGCTTAAGATTCACTAAGCTCTGTTACCTTGGCATGGGCCATTTTTTGTGCAAACCCGCTGATTCGTTAGTCAGCATCATCCCCCTTCTTTACCTTGATCTCAGCATTCAATACTTTGGCTTACAAACACCACTCATTTGGAAAAATACACAATTGTCTTTATATAAGTCATATCTATACATAACCAGCATCTTGACATGTCAAGTTAAAGCACATTTTCCAGTCATCTTGCACATTTCATAGATAAAATATCTTTTCAGATTTTTGAATTGTGTTTTGGGCTTGAAAACCAAGCAAGTTTATAGAACAGTTGTTGACTTTTGCTTGTGAGTTTTAAGTACGCCATTCATTCATGTTCACGAGGCCACGATGGAGATATTAAATCCAGTTTCAACAAAATCTTGACCTGTTGAAATCTCTTTTTTCTAAGAACTCCAAATGACCCTTCAATAATTCAAATATTCATTTTTGAAGTACCAAATCTATCAAGCTTGTTGTGGAGCATTGACATGTCAGGGGCAGTTCTGACTGACAAAAAAAAAAATCTTGCCATATAGTCTAAGAAAAAAACAAACCAAAATGTTATAAGGTGCTTCATGATAATATAATGATTGTTAGGCCTTAATCTATATAGTATAGACATTTAAAAAAGGACGAATACCACAAATACATTTCTTTAAGATTGAAGAAATTGCCCCCAGAAGTTTAAAGTGCATTCAATGTAAATGATTTGTGTCGACCTAACTACTGCTTCTCAATTGTGGGAGCACAATGGTTAAACAATAGAGATTTTCATATTATTGTGGCAGGTAATTAGAAGGTAGACTCTTAGTGAGGCTTATCAAGTATCACGTTGCGAATGTAGCGTGACATATGGGCCTTGTCAAAATACTATTTTTTAAAGATCGCTTTGGCTATGAAAGGGAGAAATCTTTTTCATTTGTAGATTTCACTCATCTACATCTGGATACAATATCAAGCTTAAAGCCAACAATTATGATGAAACAAACAAAAATACGCAAGTGTAAAAAGAAACAAGAACTTGTCAGGTAACACAGAATTACAACATCAATTAGAAATTAAACCAAAACTGGACCAGAACCTTTAAAACTGTAACATGTAGCATGACTAGAAACTGAAATATTCATGTTTGGTGGAAAAAGTAAAAAGTGTTTTATGTACACTAAAATATCTCCAAAACATAAGGTAGCTGAAAAGGCTGATCTGAACTTTTGAAATAACAAAAACCAAGACAGACAAAATGATAGAGAGAAATAAACCAACCAACAAACAAGAACCTAAAGTGTAAAGAGGAGAAAGGCTTGATAGGCAGCTCTGCAGCAGATTCACAGTTAGCCGCAGCTAGGTCACAGTTGAGATTTCAATCTGCAGCGTTTAGGTTCCAGCCTGCAGACAGCCACACAAACCATTTTGGATCAAAACAATAAAACAACTGGAGAGAAAAAAAAAACATTTAAAAAAACATACAAGAAAAAGAGGACAGTTTTCAAAGTTCTGATGGCATAGCTCAGAGGAAGCTGTCACTGGAGCGACCGTACTTTGTTCCCCAGTGGCATGGCTTAAAAAAGAGGGGGTTATTATAGGGTTCAGCAGGCCCAGACAACTTCAACAGCACAACAGTTTTTCAGACAGCTTTACCCACAGCTAACACTGCTTCCACATGAAGATGACCTGAACCGTGCAGAGCTGCACTCTGATTTTCGTCCCCGTGTTGTCCTGTGCAACCCAGCATCTTTTAACAGGGGAGGTGTGGGGTGGGGGACAAAGTAGCCCGGCTCAGTTCAACTTAATGTTGTGAATCTCACAGTAATAGTACCAAGCCACCCTTACATTCTCACAGCAAAGTGCAGGTGAAGCTTCATCACTTCAGCTTACTATACATTTACAATCACAGCTTACTAGAAAACCAAGGGGCAGACCAGTCCCTGGTGATTGCCAAATCCATTTAAGGCCTTTCTAGGCATCAACATGCCTGTACCACTACAGCTCATTAAACAGTCAAATTGTCTGAAAGTGACATGTTAGATTAAGAGTAACACAGGAATATGCCATTAAAACCTTTCCTCATGCTCTCTAAACTGATGGCAATGATTCATAACTAAAAGGTCAACATAAAACAAAACAAATATAGCTCTCTTTAGACTCTACATTAGAGTCATGCTTCCTATTAAACCCAGTTAAGCCTCCATTTAATAAAACAATGTGTTTTGATTGACTTACAGTTTAGGGGGAACAAACACTAGTTAATAATCTCTTGGAGCAACAGAATATGTTGCAAAATGCAATATCGCTGGTACCAATTAAGACTGGTGCACATGAGACAGTGCCGTCTCATTGCATGCAGTAAGTACAAACCGCAAACACCACAAAACCGCAGGTATTGGGTAGTCATCAAAACAGCCACCTGTCCACACATCTAAGATCTAACGCAATCTAGTATAAGCATCTTTATCATCAGAAGACTTTGTCTAGTGAAAAAAACCTCTTACTTTTTAAAAGTTTAATGACTCAAAATTATGTTCTGACACAGAACAATAAATTAATTGAACAATCACTCTAACCTCTCCTTTGACACAAATGCACACACCTCAATAAACCATGTCTCTGTACCAATTCTACTGTAAAGCTTATAAAAACACTCATACCAGCTCATATCAAAGTAGTTCACATGAGCTCACGTCAGCCAGTCACTGGTGGGTAAAGCTGTCTGTCAGCCAATGAGGAAACTGGGCACGGAGGGAGGTGATGGTTGTTCTGTGGGAAATTAGGTAGGGTACTAATTGTTTCAACATTTCACATAATCACCAATCCAATGCGTCAAAAGGAATACAACTGCTCCTGAAACTGTGACAAAACCCCAACCACTCATATCAAGTCCCCTAAATATCCTGCGGACCACGGGGGCGGGCAGAAGGCGCTGGTGTGACAACAGTTGATCACTACATGCCATCGTAGGTGAAGTTCTCCATCTTGACTGTCTGTCTGATGAGCAGCTTGGACTCCCGCCGCTCCTCGTTCTTGATGGACTTGTTGATGTCCATTATCTTTTCACAAATGTATTTGTTCACTTTGGATAATCTCTGTGTAATCTCTGCACTGTCGGCTGTTTCTTGAGACACTCTGTCGTAGAGACACTCTGGAGAAGGAGTGAGCATTAGCAGTCAGACTACACTGAATCAAAAATTGCTGATCATATCTTGGTCTGGTGTATAATGAATATATTTCAATGATTGAAAGGCAATATGAGCAAAGAAAATAATTTGTTCTGTACCTGATGTTTTCCAACTTACAAGAGGTCGTTCAAAACACGGATTCATCTCTCTCATTGTTTTGATTTTAAAGATTTAAACCTCAAGTAGAAATCTTACCTCTGACGATTTTCAGCTTGCTGGGCGACAGTGGAGGTTTGGGCAGGGCATCTTTCTTCTTTTTGGTGGCCACTCCTGTGACACTACGGTTTTTGAGGGTTTCTGTGCCCCAGATCATTACAGCCAGGTTCTTCGTGAACTTGGAGTCTCCCTGGGTCCGCTGAAGCTGGTGCCACTTCTCTTCCTCTACCCAAATTCCACCACCTAGGTGTACCTGCAGAGAGGAGAGGTGTGAACATCACTGTGAGCACCACATTTCAAAATCTACAATTTGCTAGAGATAAAAATATGAATCCGGACAAAATAAAAAAGTGATATGATAGGAAGTCTCATCTGCTCTTGTTAATTCAAGATCAATTTCCAACCATTACCACCCACTGAGGAACTGTCTGCTCCACCATTACTGGAACTAAGACATTTAGACACTTATATATATATTTTTTAATCTGATGATATTTCAGTCAGTCACTTCATTAATTAATAGGCCAAAGTGCTTTAATAAATCCCCTTTTCTTTCTTTTATCAGCAAAATGAAATTAAAGTCAAATAAAATGTTTAAAACCCAAATGAAAGTGGACAAAAACATGGCTCTTGTTCTTGTTTCTCCACCAGGATATGGTGGATAACATATGCTGGAATCAGATTTGCAATTGGGGGTGGGGGGCTTGTATGCAAGTGTCCACCACAACACAGAGGAAGTGAGAGAAACAAACTAAAACAACACATATCATATCAGTCAATAACACATCATGTCCTGTCATCCCTCTGCGATGACACTAACCACCCACAGATTTGTGAAAGGTGCTGTTGGATCTCAATCCAGTTTCACCAATGCTCTACACAGGTGTGAAACCCTCTAAACCTAAATGGACAGGGCAGATCATAGAGAGTCGTGGAAGAACACGTCTTAACGAGCTCATGCTTGGACCAAATTGCAAATCCCAAGAAGCAGCACTTTCACCAACTAGGATACATAAATAAGCTCAGGCCACTGGCTGCTTGTGGCCTGGATTACCTCCACTATGAACTTAGCCTGTAGCTCTACACACACTGTAGCGGCATGTTGCATAAGCCTGCACCAAACACTCCAAGCCGATTGCCAGCCTAGGCAGACTGCCCTGGTCTTCTAGGTGAGCTAATGCAGCAGGGGGCATATGTGACTCCCTTTCCCTTCTCTGCTCTCTTATCACTGTAAAGTCTTTAGGCTAGCATCCAAAAGGCTTTTCCCTGTGCAGCTAATGTGCTTTAGGCCCCCGGCCAGCAGACAAGCTTTTTACTGCCCTCAAGTTAGACAAGATTGTTTTCATCCTCCCTCCCTGTTGCTCTCGTTTATCTCTCTCTCTCCATCTCTCGTCCTCTGTTTCTACCTCTTTCCCCTCTCGCGCTCTCACTAGGGCTAACCTGTCAGTCACTTTAAATTCCTCTCGTGCAAATAATTAATATGGGGTCCCTGATGTAGGAGAGTTCTAATTTGCAAGTGTTCTTCACGCTTGAAGTGGCTGCAGGCCCCAGAGCTTGTAGTACCAATTCCCCCCCTGTCATCAGAGACAGGACGCTGGTTGAGTTACAGCAGTGGGGGGAGTAAAGAACCCTAACAGGCTAATAAACACTGATGATGCTGGCTGGGCTTGCAGGAACAATAATAATCTTCTCAACCTTGTTTACCTGCTAGGGTAGGGCAGCCAGGGGGAAAGGACTGATCAGCTATGACGGCATGTTCCCACGTTCATGAGATGTTGAGAGGAAATACAGCATTTCCTACAAAATTAGATGAGTTCCCACCGTCACCCGCAAACAGAGAGCCAGATTTACACAGAGAAGGGACTCAAGGGTTGAGGACTCAAAGGGTGACAGGGGTTATTGGGATTATCTACAAGTGAGGGTTTAAAAGCCCTATCTATCATGTGACACATGATCATAAAATACAGGTAAATTGAGATACGTATACAATTGAAAAAGTGGAGATATAACTGATAACTAGGGTTTGGGATGGAGAATTTGATGTAGGTGAGTAGTTGAATCTATATTTCACTACACACAGGTACTACACTGATGTTGCAAGGTTGGTTTTCAGCCGTGAGACGCCAGGTGAAGGCAGAGAGCCTCCGTTCTCACTCGTACAAGTCACAGTCATGTAGTTAACCATCACAATTACTCCGGAGCTTTTTAATTAAGGTAAAAATGTAGCATAGCCACGGCAGAAATCCTGCTTAGTTCCTCTTTAAGACATGCTTTCTTTCAAACGGCACCAACACGGCATCAACACAGCACATGACAGTAACATGCCTGGTTAGAAAATAAAACACTGCACCAAAACTCAAAACTAGTGTCTTCTTCGCTGCATAATCTTTCCCCACATGTCTGTCTCACTTTTGTGCTTCCTGCTAGAGCGCCCCCCGGAGGCCGTTAGCCAGTAAAAATCTATAAATTAGCTGCGTTAGCTGCGTTGTATAGGCCGCAGGGTTCAAAGTGTGTGAAAAAAGTAGCGGCTTATAGTCCGGAATTTACAGTATTCTATTATCAAAATAGTTGACGATTAATTTAATAATAGATTATTGTTTGATTAATCAATTAATTGTTGCAGCTCTACATCAGACTGTTGTACCTCCAACCTTATCAATTTCAGAGCCATGCAGAACTATATGCTCTCTCGGTGAGTTGTGTTTGGGTTCTGCAAATTAAGTAAGGACTCTCGTCTCCTCCTTGTGTTAAAGCTGTTGTCAATGTTTACAACTTTGCAGTAAAGATAAAGCAGAAGTATTGGTTATGAAAAGAGAAAAAAACTACATGAGAGAGAATTGAAGGAAGAGCAATCTGAAACCTCTCCTCTCCAAGTTTGTTGTCAGTAAATAACAGTGGGCTCAGGTTAAGTGTTCGTGTTCAGTGCATCTCTCTCAAGTCAGTCTGTTTCTCTCACAGAGCTGGGCCGTGTGTCTCTTGCTCTGACTGTGTCTTACTTATCCAGCCTCTTTCCAGGGCTGCTCTGTGACTCAATGCTGATAAAAGTGAAAAGTGTAATACACCTGTTTATTATCCCTGTTAACACTTAAGAGCAATGGTGTTAATAAACTGCGGCTGTCATACCTGAAGACACATCTATGTGTTCATGCAGCCTAATGAATGCTTTCCAGCAGCGACCTCTGTGGGGAGAGTCCAGACAATATATGTGGGTAGTCATTTTAAACAAGACAATGATCTGCTCACCTAGTCAATCGGTGAAGGTTTTGTTACAACTCTGTACTGATGCTCGCTAGATTGATGATGATTATTGATTAAATACTGAAATCAAGATGTAGATAAGTTGGGTATGCTGAAAATATCATCAATTATTCAGCAAAGCCATAGTATATAAAAAGCATTTTAAATTTGAATATTTCTGAAAGGTAATTCTGTTTGAATGGACCAGATGCAACTGATGAAAGGTCGTATAGACCAAAACGTTGCTTCTGCTTTGTCCAGGAATAGACCTATGCAAGTTTATAGAACAGTGTGCAGAAATTCCTTCTATTCTCCAGATGCAACTAGTAAAATGATTAATAAAGACCTTTTCACATAGGACACAGTGTTTTCCATGCGCACCACGGAGTACAGCGCAAGAGTGCACCAAATCATGTGTGTGTTGCTGGGTGATCGAAACGGCGTCAGGAAGGGTTTCTTTCCTCCTACCCTTTGTTGTGAATATCAATGCCCTATGTATCTGACAAATAAGCCGAAGAAAATCCCACTACTCATTTCTCTGAGAAGGAGACGAGTAGCAGCAAACACAAAGAGGGGAGTGAGTGGGTTCACAAAACCCTCGGGGTTCAATTGGGAGAGTTTCAACTCGTCCCAGTTTCCGGTTTTGGGAGTCCGTCCTATTGGACGCACGGAGGTATCATCACAGAGCGCTGTGTTCAAGTTGAGCCTGGCTCAACCTCCACGCAACACGCAAGAGCAGCATGCGTGAGCATTGCACGCCCCTCCACGCTGCACAGACCAGGGGCGTGTACACATGCACAACACATACACAATGAATGGTAGGCTGTGCGCAGCCTGTGCTCACCGCGTCCTATGCGAAAAGGACTTAAAGCTGCAGTCCTAACCTATTGGTTTACACACTGTACAGCTAAGTCAGGTCTGACTGTGAGGTAAAAACGTGTAAAAGCCTGCCATTTCATTGTTCAATAAATCAAGCTGATAGGCAGAATTGAATGGTATTGTTATCAATACAATCTTATCAACTTGCATCCCGACTAGAATCTCAACATTTCAGATATTTCTCTGTTGATTATAATTGAAAATAGAGGCCTGGTTAACTGCTGGCTGGTGACTGACTGAACATCACTAACAGGCTTTGAACAGCATCAGAAAACATCAGATTAATTTGTTGCCTGTTGGACTGGATGTTAAAAGCCTGTCAATCAATGTTTGACTGATGGCATCTTTCATTCCCGTGTTTTGAATTGAAGCACTGGGGCTACACTTGTGTTTACATTTGGATGAATGATTTTGCCTTCAAGAATGCATGTCAAAAAAAGATGAAGGAGACGAGAACAGACAGGGAACATCACAAAGACCACATGGAGGGTTTGGTAGCAGATAAATAGACATGTGATCTGACTATGAAAAACAAAACAAAAGCAGTTGAAAAGGTGGAAATCACACGCCAGCTGGAGGAGGATTGTGAAAATCTAACTGAAGTGTCTCTTAGTCTTGTGGGACTGACCTTTCCGTCATTGCAGGTGTATACTGTTCGAGGTGAGGGTGAGTAGCTGGAACTGGTGTTGGCTTCTTCTCTGCATGTCTCTTGGGCTTCAACAATGGGTTCAACCACTTCAGCTTTGATTGTCTGAGTACCATTGTCATGCATAGGCTCTGGAAACACAAACAAGACATTTGACTTTACAGGAATACAACCAACAAATCTTCACTTTATGTTGAGCAGAGGACAAAAGCCATTCATCAAATGCTAGGCACGGCAGACTCCAATAACATTAGACCCTGTGCCAGCTGTAAACAGCCAGTTGCACCTTAATCAACGGTACCTGGACCAGTTTCAGGGTCTTCATCACTGGAGCGGTGCCTACACTACCTGCTTGTTTCCTTGTTTCCTGCCTTGGGCCTAGGCATGTGCCTCAAGGCATGCGGTTATTTTAGCCCAGTAACTAAGCTGGCTTGGTGGCTGGCCACACTAAGCTCCAATGTCGCTGATGAGTTTTAATATCGGTCAGAGCACTCCATCCCCTACCCGACAGCACCCCAGGGTGCTCTAATCTTTAGCCTGTCCATTAGATGGTCTAGCCAGTAGCCACGCGCCTCTGTCCAGATCTACAGTGGGGTTGAGGTTAACACCAGCATCTGGCAAAGCTCGTGTTTGTACCCTGCTATGTGCTGCAACTACACCACTTTTAATCACACTACTATGATGCCTTTTATTCAACTTCCTGTATAGAATTTAAAACCTGAGTATTGGACCCACCATAATCCTATTGTTGGATTATAATCTCAGTGTTGTGAGTATATTAACTATTAAAACCTATTGCATTTAGAGCAAGTGTATTCTTTATGGCCATATTCAAAGTCCTGCACCCCCATTGTTCTGTTCGAGGTCCTCAAATCACTGGTCAGTATAACTACATTCAAATATTAGCCACACTAAGTGAAGCATCTCGACTCAACTTTGGTGTTGCCCAGTTCTACTTGTAACTATGTATCTACATTTTCAGGGACAAGAATAAACCTAGAAGCTAAGCACATAAGCCAAAATGAAAAATTGGAGCATCCACAATGAAGGTCATGTGATGTAATCAAAGTAAAACATAAAGTAAGTAAGTAAGTTGAGTGCAGAGATGTGTCCGTCCAGGGCCGACTTCTATAGGACTGAATGTTCTATCTTTGGATTACAGTTACAGAGACATTCATACTTTGTTTGTGTGTTGACATGCATGCTCTTGGTCTCTCACCGCTGCCTAATCTCATAAGAAGTACATCTTGCAGCCTCCTGTTGAAGTCCCTCAGTTCTTTGACTTCTGTCAGCAAGCTGCCATATTCCTTCAGCTTCTTGGCCTGCTGTACCAGCTGCCTGCGGGTTCGCTCCAACTCCTGCTGCAGCCTCCTCATCTCCTCCTCCTGTTGCCTGTAGCTGTGAACCAGCTCCTCGTACAAGACTCTAGGAACCACAGCGGCGGCAACCTCGGACACACAATCCGTATCCACCTCCAAATGCTGCTGTTGTTGCTGCTGGTGATGATGTCGCTGATGTTCCGCTTCCATGTCGTCGTCTTCATCTTCTGCATCCTCTCCCTCCTCGGCCAGCCGGTCCTCATCCAGGTCCTCCTCGCCCTCCATGCAGGAGCTGGCAGCGTTTCTCTCCAGGCGAGCCACTACTGCTGCCAGGCTCTTGGATGAGTTAGAAAGTGGGCGTCCATGGTCCTGAGACAGGGCCTGAGGAAACAATCAAGTTAGGGACTGGATAGACTGGTGGACTATAATTTACACTGTAATAACTAGAAAGTTGAGAACATGAACATAATACAAAATTCACCATGTGTGGAGGAGGGCCAAATAAACAGTTTCACTTAATTTTGCAAATCTATCTGCTGCATCAGTAACAAAGCACAGGAAAGATCTGACTCAGTATGTTTCCATCCTATAATTTGAGGTAGAGCTGAAAAAAGACACATCAATCTAAAAATGGCATGACATACAAAGTGAAAACAGTTTGCTTTGACTGTGTGGATCTCAGTAGGAACTGGGAGGAGAGGAGTCACTGAGTTTCTTGATGAGCCGCTCAGAGGATTTGTCTGTGAAAGGGCAGCTGTCCAGAGTGCTGAATTTGTGTTAATCCAGCATATGGTAAAAATAGCGTGGGGGATTTTGGGTGTCATCCAAGTTTATGGAAATGTGACATTGAATCATTAATAGAAATATTTGAATATAAGACGATTGATGAGCATACATCAACAAGATACATGCAGTAGCACATGCACCCATCCTTTCACAGTGCAGTGTTTAGGGTTCTCACTGACAAAGTAATAAAACGTTGACCAAGAAATTTAAATAGGATGTTTTGTTTTGATACATATTTGAAAGTAATTGTTACACCCACATACAAACAATGATGTGATGTACAGTAACGTAATTTGTTATGACAGCACCACAAAGTTATATTTCAATTGTTGTATCAATTGATAAGCATCATGTAAGCATAACTGAGGTGCAGTGTGATTATATGGCATGATGCTGGTGTCAGTACAAACACAATCATCAAGATGAGAGAGTTGTTTACCCAGAGCTGTCTTTCTAAATGTACAACACTCCTTTCCTCCAATAACAACAACACAACTACTGTCCAATTTTGGCGTGCCTACCTTTTTATGTCTGAGTGGCATTCTCTCCTCTCCAAAATTGTTCTCAATTGAGTTTCCTGAATTTTCGATGGACATCTTGGGAATTTTCATCTTCTTTTGCATTATACTGTCTTCAAATTCCTCTACTGTATCTGTGAAATGCAAAAGTACAAACAGGAAGAAACCCATGAAGTTTCCAATAAAAGAAAAAAGTTGGATGGATTTTCATAAAGCTGTGACAGTACCCACAGAACTCTTTTCATCCATTGTCCTACCCGGGCCGAGGGCGTTATCATCTCTCCATCCCGCTAGATTCACCTAACTCTCACTCACTTGGCCAAAAAAACTGAAGCCTAAACTAAAAAACAAAACAAAACCTACACGCATTGTAGAGGCGTGAGGCAGAAATCGTCCTAAGGAAACCGACGCTGTGAGGGTGTTAGTCAGGTCGGAGCGATCCTGCAGCCCAGACGGCTCAGATTCTGGGATTAGTGATGAAGCTTGTTAAAGATCGAGCATAGAAAACGACAGTGGACAAACAGTGAGTGCAACCGCGGCGGACGTGAAGCATATCATTTCACTTTCACACTGAAGCACATTGACACTGTCATGAAACCAGCCATGACGCTGACATGTTACTGACGGACGGACAAGTTGCTGGTATTTGTTGTATGAGTGTGTGTGTGTATGTGTGTGTGTGCAGTGCACGGATGTCTGACACTGCGATGACTGCAGCGCCGCATCCCCTCAGTGACACACACCATCAAATAATCCAGCTAACAAGCTAACCGCAGCCCCCAGCGAAGCACCCGGGGGCTACCAGTCTCTCGACCACATTAGCAAAACCACTACTAATGTGATAACACACCGACCACTGTCTGTGTGGTGTCTGTCTGTGTGTGTGTTTCAAATGTTAGTGACAGCTCTGTTGTGTGCTCGCTGGTAACTAGCGCGTCGACGCTAACATGCTAACGCTGGAGCGGATACACAGCGAGCTAGCAGGCGTTAGCTTCATGTTGTAAACAACCGCTGTGACTGGCTATCACTGCTGCATGCCACGTATTTAACCAAACGAGACGCACTAGTCTACCGAAACACCGAGGCTTAACTTTAGGCACACGACACAGTGAACGTTTAAAAAAAACAACCCGTAAAGCACTGACGACGAGGTGTGACTACCTTACCAAACTTATCTTAGCATATCTAACTAGCACATCCAGCTAGCAGCAGCAGCAGCAGCAGCCGAGGACGTTGTTGTGGCTATCAGTGTCAGACTCCAGCTGATCACGTCTTGACAGATCGGACAAAAGGATCCGCTTTGACACCTCTTCGAGTCCCGCGCACATAATCGTTAATCGGTCGGACGGAGAAAAACCAGCGTTAAAATCAGCAAAAAACGCTGATGTGTTAGGAGGGCAACTTACCTGCAAGGGCAAGGATCTGTGCTTCGCACGGCTGGCCTGCGCTGCCATTCTCTTCAGTTCTGTGAACCAGATACACCTTCTGATTATCAAAATCTGTTTTGTGCAGAGGTCTGAAATCTTCCACATTTGAAACGGATAACGCGTAGCACATATCGTCTTCAAAGAATCTAACAAAAGCATACATTATTTACTTCTCTTTGGTCCTGCACTTTGGATATGGTTGACAGTTTTTCCTCACAAAGTATTAAAAAAATATATACACATAGGAGGGGGGGTTAGGGATGGTGTCTGCGCTCGGCTACTCTTGCCTGGTCCACATCACCAGGGTTGATGATCAAGACATGAGTAATAGACATGCCATTAACTTCATTGTTAAAAGATGGTTAGATGCATAAGTATTCAAATCTTGTTTTTGATTTATATGAAAGGTGTTGCTCACTTGCACAAGTATTTAAACATATTGTTAAAAAGGTGTCCTAATAAATGTCAGATTTTAAACATTAAGAAGATTTGCGCCAATATGCCAATAAACACGTCAATACAGGGCCAGGCTATTAAACAACAATACGAGATAGAAATTGTAGGTTAATTTTTGAGGATCACTTTAAGTGATTAGACAGGACATTTCAGTCATTCTGGGTCAGTGCGCTTATCAGTTTAGACACCCATTATTTCTCAGGCTGTCTCCTGAGGAATTGTCTCAGGCAACTATAGTCAGAAAAGCCACCAAGATGATTACCTGCTTGGTCAGGTTTCATTGGTTTCTGTGTGCTTTTATGTGTTTCCTGGTGTGCACTTCTCATCTATTCCTGTATCACACCAAAAAGACTTAAGACCAGCTGACAGACATGAACTCTTTGTTATTGTAAGACAGCCAGGTGGTTATACAACAGGATGGATTTCTCTCAGTTGTTACTCTAATGGAGAGCACCACAGTCGATAAATGACACTAACAATTTCGTTCTGCTTGGGCTGCTGTAATTGAAAAGTAACTGATGCAGAACTATATAGAGCCCCTTTTCTTCTCTGATATTTTGTTTCATAGTTTCAGGCATTTAGTTAGTTATGATTAGGCCTGTTTCAAATGCCATCTTCCCCATGATGTTTGTTCATTGTACTGTATGACCGCTCCCAGAGTCTGTGTACAAGACAATTTAAAAACAAACAGAGTGATGGCAATAATTCTCCGAACATAATGCCAGTCATTTTATTACAGTTTTTGGAGTTTTAGGCTGTTTTCAATATATGGTAAATGAACAGTTAATGGAAGACTAGCTTACTAAGGTGAATAGTCATAGTGTCTTTACAATAAAATATATTCTAGCGGTAAGGCTTAATCTATTTTTTTTCTTTCTTTTTTGTGGCTGTTCATCCCATGTATCTATGCACAACTACTTTGGCAGACACCACAATCTGCAACCCGAATGAGAGTGACAGACAAGCCATTTGAGCAGCTTCTGAACAAGTCGAACAGAGGATTACTGTTAATCTAAGCTTCTGTTCAATGGCTCTCCTGTCCTCAAACCTGAGCTTGTCAACATAAGGCTGCTCAGTTTCTGGAGCTTTCTGTCTTTGAAGTGGCCAGGGTTTAAAGGGGGACACCACTTCATTTGGAAGCCACACCTGTTGTTCTTCAGTCCTGAAACTTGGAGAAGTTCAAAAAAAGTTGAAACAACAACTTTTCGATGAAGTAAAGAGTTTACAGAGGTCCACCCAAAATGGGACTCTGACTAGAGACACATTGAAGGTTAAGTACATGAACATTTTACAGTATTTTCATGTCTAAATATGTCTCATATTTCCCCCCAAAATCAGAACAAACCAAAGTCACATTTATTTTTCTTTTTTTCCCCTCAATTTTAAATTTTGCGGTATATTTCTTGTAAAATCAGTTTAGATATCTGTGTGTTGACATCTGTGTTGTCACTGCACTGTGCAATTCCTGGTGGACTAATCATAGCAGTATCTTACTCTGGACACTTTGCTTTTACAAATGAATAACTGCACATTTACAGATTTAATATGTACTATAAACCATGTCAACTTCTGTCAGAACTATTTCCAAGCTCCAAAAAGTCTGACAGCTTAACCCATGTACTCTGGTTTCTCACTGTAATTATTTCATGCTATGTGGCTCCACTCCACTGCTGGACTCCCTTGTTCGGCCTAAACCAGGTCTCATTGCTTGAATGAACACACCATTTTGTGTGCGTGTTTCATATAAGACAGACAGAGAGAGAGAGTGTACAATTCATGTATAAACCACAAGTCGATTGGTCCCTGCCCCATGAGTAATCTACATTCATATGCAATGATATTGTATATTGTGTACTGTAGTATATTGGGTTTAGTAAATGCATTCAATATTTGACACAGCTATGTGTATAGACCGTGCTTGATTGACATCTATCTCAGCACCTCAGTCCCAACAGACCTTTTTCACAAGAGACATTTTGACATGACACAGAAGGGCTGAGGTATAAAAGTCAAACAACTTTTCCTTGACTTCCATTGAAAACGTCATAAAGGCACAGAAAGAAATGAAGGAGAATCCATATAAGGACTTGGGAAAAGACCAATGCAGTAAAAAGGCGATCTGTTTTTTTTTTTTAAACCAACTTTATCTGTAACACATTGATGATAAATGTGTCTTTCTTAACCACAAACACATAGGATAAATTACATTAGTATCATATTTTTAACAATAAATTCAATGCGCTTGTTTTGCAAGATGACTCCTAAGTGAACATATTTGAAAGAGGGGGAAAATATATAATTATATATATTTATGGAGCTCAGCCAGTCATGCAAGGATTTCCATAAGTTTTGCACAAGGTCACAGGAATGAAATGGATGCTGTGGGTTTATCCTACAATTGCCACTTTATTATGTTGCTACAAGGCATTGTGGGACAACACTATCTTTCTTCCTTTTGTAAAGAAGGATACAATGTATCCCATGTTGAGACAGGAAGCTTTGAAGCTCCTTTCCTCAGCATTTGAAGGATTCTACCAGCTCTTATCATGACTGCCATTTAGACACATCCAGGTCACGTCCCTCAGTTAGGGACCTTCCCAAACAAGAAAGACTTTAAACACCCACACAATATTTAAGGCGTGTTTCTGTGAAAGTTGCACCTTTAACATCCTTATTGGTTTGTCATGTTTAGTCACATCATGTTGCTGAGCTGAGGTTAATCAGGCTGAACATGTGGAAACACATGATGTATGTGCATGTGACAGTGTCAATGCACTTTCTGTGTTAATGACATAAAACATGTATTTGATCTCTTTCATGTGCTCACGTTTTCAACCTTCATTGCTTCACATTGTGGAGTGATCTCTGAGTATGTTCCAGTACCTTCATCCAGTTGTAGAGATGTGGTTGGACTCTACCAAGAACTAGACTGTGTCATAATCTGTTGATCTGTATTTACATTTTTCTCTACAGTAGCCCCACGTGTAGCTTTTACAAATACATATAGAAGTGCAGCTTCCAGGGAGTGGTGTTCCAACAAAGAAAAGTCTGTGAATTGATAACATATTCAATGCAGTTTGGCAGTAGATAAATCTGAAACATTATATGTATTGTTTTATTCCAACAAACTCCTGCCAAGACCAGAACATTTTTCATTGTTTCACCCTTTTCAGTATTTGCTTCTACTACTACAACAATACTGGGATATCGACTGGATACTGCAACTGTATGAAATAAAAAGAAAAGCAGAAAGTCTACCAAAGACAAATTGTTGTACAATTTCATACTTTGTGACTTTGCTTCATAGTGTGTGAGAACTGAGGAAGGTCAAAGTAATCTGTTCAAATTACACAAAGGACGGAGAGAATAGGATATTTATCAAAAGAATGAAAAAAAAACTTGCTATACAGAAAAAAATGAACATTTAAATGAGTGAACAAATTCTCCCCCTCTCTCTCTCACTCTATCTCCCCCCCCCCCCTCTCTCTCACACACACACACACACACATTAGGACTATCTATAGCACTATACGTATGTAATTACAGAGGGGCTTAAACAACATTCATTAAGTCTGACATGACCTTTCGACATCCAAAATGCTCTTAAATTAGAACACTTTAAATATCAGTTAAATGCTGTTTCCCCATTGTTGTGTGTTGACTTTTCACCATTATGACAATTAAAACCAAAGTGTCTATTTACTTAATAAATCCAATCTGCTCTTTGTTTTTGTTTGTTTTAAACACTTATTCAAACACACAAACTCTGCTCTAATTTGTCCCAAACTGTTGGCATGCTAATTATCTGATGGGACAATGATTCATTAAAGCTGAGAGAATAACTCTAGATAATATTTTAGCCATGTTTTATCTGTGGGGGCGGTTGATCGAGTAAAGACTGGAGTCAGGACAGAAGCCAGACATCATGTCCTGCCTATTAGCTCCACACTGCCAGGCTCATCTATCTTTATTGGTCATCCATTAGCCTGCATTAAAGGGAGACACGGGATAATAGCAGTAATGATGCTGATGATGGAATTAGACTGCGGGTACACACGTCATCATTGCAGCGTTGCGGCTGGAATCATAAAGAGTTCCCAGTGACAAACGGACAGATATGAAATAAACAACACCTTTCTGTTGCTGATTGGTGTATGAGTGTGTGTGTGTGTGTGTATGACAAACAAACACACACAGCGAAAGAGAACGAGATGAGGTTTTGCAATTTAGCTGAAAAATTACTATAGTGCTCGGAGGTGTGTGCATTAACTTTACGGCACATTGACAGCCAATCTGAAGGCAGCACCTGTGCCAGTCTGCAGGATGGACAGATGCTGGTACAGGTGTGTGCGTGATGATGGCTGGCAGAGACGATTGCCAGCCTGAGCAGCAGCAGCATACACACACCAGACCTAGCAAAGTAATGATGCCAGGCATTAGACAGCCGGGACAGAGGGATCATTAAGGCAACTTTCTGGAAAGATGCTCTAAGAACAGGAAAGCATTGAGCAAAATGAAGATATGGATGTGTGGTTCCAATATGACAGATTCAAAGAGGCGTAAGCGTCTTTTAGGCAACACGTTACAACAATCAATCACAACTGTTTACAGTGCAGGTTAATGCTGCTATCCTATTATTTTTTTGGAGGCACCTCACCAGTCTTTTCTCTTATTACGCCTCTTAATTAGCTTCGCATGAATTACTAATCAACCATGAAGAAGGCATTCACCAATTTAAAAAGTGATAGCCCATGAAATGAACAGCACAGCCTCACACAAGCACATCAGTTACTAATGCTGAAGGGCCTGAATAAAAGACCTTTGACTGAAACAGAGGCAGAGGAAAGAAAGAAAGAAAGAAAGAAAGAAAGAAAGAAAGAAAGAAAGAAAGAAAGAAAGAAAGAAAGAAAGAAAGAAAGAAGCCCTCACACACACACATGCACAAACATTTGCAGGGGCAAACCTTATTGTGTATGAATCCTTCATTAAGTATTTAGAACGGTATCAGTGCTGGCCCTGCCATCACGCTGTGTACACTCAGTGATCCACCCAGGAGACATTGATCTTCTTCATAAGAAACATAATGACCACCAGAGAAATGCTGATCATATTTCAGCACCAGTCAATTCAGTTCATTAGGGCCGCTCTACCTCCTGCTGCGGACCTGTATTGATCTCGCCAGTGTCACCAGACTGTTATTCTCTGCTAAGGGAACTCACAAAACTGTCATTTATACAGTGGCAATGGCAATAATAGACTAGAGAGAAGAAACAAGCAAAAGAATACACAAAAGAGTGCATATTGGCCCATTTGTGTAAGAGCAGCGTGGCCTGTCTGTCTCTGTGCCCTTTCTGCGTCGGCATCAAATGTCAGACACGACACAAGAAATCCTAAAAGTATCAAGGCTGTCCCCGGGTTTCAGAGAGAATTTTTCTAATGCCTCTAATACCTTTTCCACCGTCTCCTCTCCTCTAATCTCCACTTATCTGGCAGCCAGGTGAGCCGCAGCACATGGCTGGTGGGCAGGCTTTGGTCTGTGGGAATACAGCTCATCTTAATGGTATTTCTCCCCCTTTTCCTTCTCTTCCCTTTGCTTCTCTTACCCTTTCCTCCAGGGCGGCTGTCAGACAGAGACGGAGGCAGCCAGAGAACTTCTCATTGCTGCTGTAGTTGACAGCAGGGAGCCGCTGGGATTGGACGAAAGACCACAGCCGCCCGTCATGCAGAGGAGCAGCCAGGCTCACAGGTGCACAGCATCTGACAGATAATAGCTGATAAAACCCAGGCCAACCAGTGGCTCGTTTCTCGCTAGGGGATGGAGGGGAGGGACCCACGGTGGTGGGGTGTGGGGTCAGACACGGGGCGACATGGGCATGTTGAGGGGCAAAGTGTTCTGACAACTAGAGGCCTTTACTTGACCACCAACCAGCCAGAAAGAGGCTCCCACCCACACACACACAGGAGTAGTCAAGGATAGACAAGGTCACAGATATCAAATCCCTCCACAGAATCATTCCTGCAGCTTACTGTACACTTGGCAGAGGTTAAGATTGATTTGCAGCTTAATACAGAGTGTTGCTGCAGCTGCTGCATCTGAAAAAAGCACATCAAAACCCAAGAGTCATCTTATTAGTTTTTATTTTTTGCCATTACTTGCTGCTCTTTTATTACCCTTGTTTTAATTTCTGTTGAAAGATCTGTGAGTCTCTAAAGTACAATAAAATTTGTTTATACCACGCAGCTTTTCCCCTTGTATCCTCATTCCCGTTTCATGTTTTTATTCATATCCAGAACTGCTTGTCGTCTGAGAGAGCAAATCAAAACTCAAGTGTACAAAATGCAAACATGTTTAAAGGCTTAAGTAGTGCTGACTCAAAACTAGTAAAAAATAAAGTACAATCACGTTCACTTATGTTAACTTAATTTTTTGTCTACCCTGCCACTTGAACAATGCTTCACTCTGCACAGAGAAAAAATGAAAGAACCTCAAAACCCACATTCCTCAGCCAGGACAGACAAACACTTCCTAGGATTCCTGCTTTCACAGTAAAAAAGTACAGTATGTCACATGTCATCCATCTCCTCTGCCATCCACATGCAGGATGGCAGCTGATGTGACAATAGGAAACACAGTCTACCTCAAATTTACCTCTGTGAAGGAGAAAACAGTCAAGACGAATCTAGCAGTCAGTTGCTGCATGGCTTGAGAAACACAGGCTGACAACAGTCCACCTCTTTTCTCTCTGAGCTGCTGCCACTGAGAGACAGGTACAGCAGATTTTTAAAGGTGCAAAAATACAGTTTTTTACCATCCCATAAACCAAATGACCACATCGGTGCATGTTTGACTTGAGGATTGTTGATCCATACCCCTAAATCAGCTTTTTTTCCCCCCCAAGTGCTAATATGTCTTTTAAAACTCACTTCCCTGTTTTGGTGATTGGTATTTCTTTCCCAGATAAGCCATATGATGTGCAGCGCAGGATACATTAACACTCTGCTAAGCATTTCTGTTGAAAGTCAGCTCCAACCGGCTTGGATTTGTGTGTTGAAATCTATCTGTATCATTCCTTGGTCCCCAACAGAGGTCAGCACAAAGTCACACACTCGCGCACAGGACAGCAGGGTGGCATAATCAGCAGGGGAAAATCCTGAGTTGAAAAGACTTGGGTTGAAGCGTCTGCTGTGTTGAAGGTTTTCTGGAGAAAGAAGAGGGGCTGCCGTTCTACAGCTGAACCTCACAGCTGACCTGCCCGTGAAAGCAGAGCAATTAAAAATAGAATTTCCCTGCGGAAATCAGTAATGTATAAAATGTTTATTTAAACATACAGCACTCCACATACACACCCGCTGGGCAGACGTGCTTAACATATAGATCTGACGGAGTGGCTGAGGCACAGACTGACAAAAGGCTGATAATGACCTTGACCATGGCAGCGATGTATCCCCTGGCAACATTTTTACACCAGAGGGCCTGAAGCTCTCAAGATAAGACCTAAGTTGGAAAGTTGAGGAGCGCATTAAGAAATAAGGAGTCAATTAAAGTTAATCATATAATCAGTTTTTCATCTATAAAGGACAAGGACACATTTACAAGCTAAATGACTGAATTTATCAGAATATAAATAAACTAGTTTATTATCTCTGTTTAATTATTCATACTTTTAGTTCAGTTTTAAATTGTATTAACAAGACAAACAGTGAGGACACCTCCATAATTAAGCAGTTCTTCTTCATTCTGTATCACAATAACCCTCTCCTTAATTTGAAGACAGAACATCACTGGTCCACTGGTTTGGGTGAGCAGGTCGTTTAGCATGCTTTGAGCTCAGCCAGCAGTCCACAGCAGGACCGGAGTGACAAGAACACATTGTGGTCATTGTTGTGGTTTTATCAACATGAAAGAAGCTGTCTGGGGTGAATTTTAAAATACTTAAACACACTTTACAGTTATCACACGTCTATTTTTAGAGGCAAATGTGAGTGAAGCACTATTGAGCCCTTCCCACAGACAGGACGTAATTGCTCATAAACTGAATTTTTTTTTGCTGTGTCAGCAGGTATACGTAGCTCAGTATTAGAATACATTATCAGGTTAGACCATGTTAGAATCAAAAGATAGTCTGCAAGTTGAAGGAAGGGAAACTTACAGAAAATAATGTTTTATCCATCATGCTGGTGGAAAGTTCAAAGTACTGCTGAACCTAAAACCCCCCTAAAATCAAAATGCATTATCTTTGAGTTCATGAACACATCACTCTCAGTTGCTGATATGACCCACAATCCAAAACTAAACCAGAACGGCAAAGTAGACTGCATACCTGCATTCAAGCCACTTTATACAAACTAAACTCAGCACTATGAGCATGTCTTACTTTGTACATAAAATCAAAACAATATTTCCTGAGAAACTGACAAAAGTGTCATTGCATGTCCTGTCTCGCATTAAGAAAAGTGATACAACAAAAAAATTCAATTCAATTCAAAATTAAAAAGCAAATGAATTATCTAATAGACACTGATGTAAACATAATACAATTAAGATGCAGACTATAACATCAGTTATCTTTACTTCACAGGTAAATACTTTTAAGCCAAATAGAAAAAAAAAAGATTCACAACAGCCTCCAAATTGGAGTTCCTGAGTACGAGATCTAGTGAAGTAATATCTTCTACTCACTGAAAAAAACCCACAGACATGTCAACAAATTTACATCCAAATGAAATCCAACATGAACACTATTGATTCAGCTCATTTACAGGTGCTATACTGTTTGTCTCTGTTGTTTATCTGCTGTGACTACAAGGTTAACAGTTGAGCTAATTGTCTCAAAACAATGTGTTAACGCTGCTGTGTTCAAGGACTGAATGACTCCAGCACAGTTATTTATCTTTTGTATTGATCCAAAAAGGAGAGCTTCATGCAGATCCCCCCACTATCGAGGTGCTTCAACTGTCAGTCCCCTAACGCTGTCTATGGGGACATGAATGGGACACCTGAAACCATCATGAGCGTCACAAAGAGAACACAAAAAACAGCACGGAAGTGAAAGAGACACGCTTCCCATGAAGGAAATGAAAATCCTGTAACTCAGGAAGAAGAATCTCGCCAAGAGAATCAGGCCACGAATCATCTGAGGAGCAAAGGTTCGCAGATAAAAAAGTGTGGAGGAGAAGTTCACAAAAGAACTAAGAGAGAAGAGCGCTGGAGGAGAAGGTTAAACAAAAAAAACCAAATAGCACAGAGCAGAAAGTACATTTTAATAAGTGCGAAGTGAACTTGATGCTTGCTTTCATCAAAGTCTCTGCTTTCATGAACTGTGAATGTGCAAAACACTCGGTCACTCGTCCATCATCCTGCTTCCAGATGTCCCCACCTCCCCCCTACCTTATGATCTCCCCCGTTTCCCATTCCTGTTGCCATGTATATTAGGCTAATTGCAAACTCCAAATTGCCCCTGAATAAATAAAAAAAAATTACTTCATTAAAAATTCTGATAAACAAGTTCAATCATATTTCTGCGTGTGTCAGCCTCGCTGAATAAAGACAGACTAGAACTACCTGCACTGCAGTTACAGTGGCATGTGACATTGGCACATTGCATACAGGTTTCTATATTCACACAGGATCTTTGTGTTAAAACCTCACTAGCAGCCACTCCTATCCGTATTTGTAGCAGATCGTCCATGTGCTCCCATATTTAGCATCTTTTATCGTCTGAAGCAATAAGGATGCAATAGGTTGTGAATAAAAAACACGTGTGATATGTGATATAGTGGTTGTTAAGAGAGGCAGTGTCCTGGTTACACATAGACACACACACACACACACACACACACACTGAAAAACTCAATCCACCAGCCATAACACAGAGACAGAGTGGCATCAACCTCTATTATCTAGTCCCTATGCTGCTAACACAAAAGGCTCCCTGGAACAAAAATCCAATCAGTCCTCTCTAGGAGGATTTGCTCCACAGCAGTGCTCAGCAACACTGGTGGCTCTGCTGGTGACAAAGAAATAATCTCAGAGCCCACAGCCTGTTCACAGCCTGTTTACTGCCTTCGTCACATCGCCCTTTTAGAAAGAGGACAGAGTCTACGCTTCTTCTGTTGTCATTTACTGTCCTCTGAGTTCAGCACTCTCTCTCCTTTTCTGCATGCAGCAACATGAAACACATGGCTGACTGTGTGTACAGTGCGTGAAATTACCGTATTTGCGACACAGGGAATATTTACTCTAAGCATTAGTAATATGGGCTTTACCAAAAAAAAAAAAACCTCAGGCATATAGAGGAGAGGCAGGTTTTAAATAATTGTTTGATGACAAATATTTTCTAAATATTTTCAATATTGTGATCCCCCCACACGCCCACACACCCACCCCCTTTCAGGCTCCTATCTCTCACAGTCCTCCGTTCTTTGTCTGGTAAATTATCACACCCGTTCTCCATTCATTAGCATGCTGCTTCTTATTTAGCTACGCTACTGAGAAGCCTTCAACAAAATCAACTGGAAAATACTCAATACGAGGCGGCCAGCGCACCCCACTCCGTTCCTCCCTTCCATCCTTCATCTCTTTCTTTGTTTGCTTTATGTGTTTTTTTAACCACATCAAAATGGAAGCATAGTCGCCCATAATGAAGAGGAGCGAGATAAAATATGCAAATTCATAGAGAAAGGATATAATTAGGGCAATAATAGGAAGTGTTGTTTTCACAGCTGCTCATTTACACAAAAGCCTGATAGTATTTTTATAAATAATGTTCTTCTATGTTTTCTCACTGTCTTCTGCATCCACTCCCTCCCTCTCTTAAAGTGCTCCACTAAAAACAAATCTCTGCAGACCTACAGCGTGAAAGCCAGTCAACCTTGCAGTCCCTGAGCCACACCGAAATTTCTATCAGCTCAGGTACTGTATGTACCACAGGCATAGATAGTGAGCAGGAGGTTGCTTTCAGGCTGTTTTAGAGCATGTCTTCCCGCCTTTCGTGGGTCAACCTAGGCTATATAGAAAACACCGTCTCCTGGCCTGAAGGGACTTTTCTACAAGTCTGAGAGAATGTAAAAGACTAGCTCACGCTTATTTTAATTGTAAAGAATAGCACAAGAGGTCCAAAAGCAACGCCTTCCTTTCTGTTTGCTGTACATACTGTAGATATATTGCTGCCACTGACCATTTTCTTTGCAGAAATTATAGAAGCCCAGCTGCAGTGTTACGAATTGGAAAAGAAAATGGAATTTAAACCCTTTTCTGTATTTTAAAGGAGCGATAAGGTCATCATTAGCATTTCAGAGACATTCAGTGAGCATGGCTAAAAGGTGCCTGAGACATTAAAACTTTGTTGGCTAGATCTTTGTTCCTTAACTCTAAGATGTGTGGATAGGAAAAGATGTGAGTAAATGAGTGAGGAAATGAGAGCTTAATGAATGAATGCAGGTTTCTTATGCTCCAACTTAACTCAAAGGGGGACCGGTCCGGCAGATAAAGATCGACTGATTAAAGTCTGCACAGCTGAACAAAAAGGAAATTGGTACACACAAGGGGGTTAACTTTCATTTCTCTGCGAGAGTGAAAAAAAAGAAAAAGAAAGATTTATGTTCTGACAGAAAATGTGTTTTCTTCAAAGCAACATAGAAATGGTACCAGTACAAAGTTTAAACAATCATCCTGTGTTTCATGAAGAAAGCGTTTCATGGGATTTAGAGGTGGGGGGGGATCTCTTACTACAACACCACAACGACACTCCATGAGTGCAATCTGCACAACGGCCAAGAGAAATACATCACATTCAAAACAATAGCGTCACCCACAACAAAGACATAAATACATGATATATCACTATATTGTTTGGCTGACTGCCCAGACACTTTCATCTGAAGCAATGGAAGCTATTAAATGGCTGAGAGAAAGCCAGGCTGGTGCATTGTGTAAATTAGAGAAAACTCTGTTGACCCCACTTTCACACTGCAGACAATTTAGTTCAAAGTAATCCTCGACTTATTCCGCTGTTTTCTGACATGTTATGTAAATGTTGAGACACTACATGCCGGTACTTTGTGGACAAGAAAGCGAGGCTCCTGAGAGTCGGAAACTTAGTTCTCCCTGCTCATAAAGGAGAACTAAAAACTGTCCTTTTGGTTTTATTAACAATAAAGGCTTTACCTTTATTACAGTTTTCTTCCCCACAAACTTTACTTTTACTTTTTATTTCAGTTTATGAAGACTTGTGTTTGGCTTGTTCTGGTTGACCATAATAAGTTTGGTGGGCAAACAACAAGGTTGCTGCCCGTGGGCTGGAGTTTTTCTTATTTTCGTAATAACTGGCTAACAATAGCTGAAGCAATTTCCACAGCTGCTTATTTTCCTAATGGCATGTTTGTTTTATTAACTGCTGCTCCTCCTGGCAAGAGGAATTTAAGAAAATGTAAGCACAGTCTTGGAATCCTAATTATTAATGTGTAAAATGTGAAATACAGTAGGTGTGAAACTTTTTAAAACACAGTTTTACTCATTAGTGTATACAGAACATTTTTGACTAAATCATGGATTTGTTGGACATACTGTCAAAACATTGTCAACATTTTAATGCATGGTGAGGGATTCTAGCGTACCGTACCTTCAGTTTAATTACATTCATTTCACCTTGACCATCACTATGATGTGTCAGTATTACTGCCAGCAGAAATATATACAAATTCAGTTTTATAGGCTAAGCCTTATCTTATAGGCTAGGATTGTGCAGTGTATCTGTGTCTAAATAGGTTATACAGTTCATCTACTTTGAATAAAACTAAAAAGACTGTGACCTTTTTTTCTTTTCTTTTTTTTTTTAGAAAAATATAAATTAAAGTTTGTTAATGTGAGCTGATGTTGATCCTGCTTTGATGTCTGTGATTTTGTTTAGAAAAAATGTCCTGAGCAGGTTGTTTCCATGGAAACAATGAGAGGAAAATAATTAGAATTTTCAACATGTAGCGGCCATCGGCTCCATACCTCATAATTTTGTCCACGCTGTTCGTAATCTCGTGCCTTTATTATGTTCAATTTACTTACTTCAATTTCCACAATGTGGAATGAAAGATTCAGACAGCGCTTTTGAATATGAGCAGCTGGCTGTGCAAAAACCTGACCTCTGACCTCAGAGATATGTTCAGTGATTTTGTCTGGAGAGAGCAAAGCAGGAAACACATAGAATAACTGTAGAAAGAGATTCTCTAATGAATAACATTTCTATTCTGCTCTGACAGAAACAGCAGGGAAATGGAGATACAAAGAGAGAAGTGATAGAGTGAAAAAGAAGAAAGTGCGAGGAGAGATCTGAGAACTGCCTATTATCTCCATGCTGCTTCATTGCTTCAGACACACACACACACACGCACACGCTAAAAGTGTGTACGCACACACTGACACACAACCATCCTCTCAAATCTGCCCAGATCTCATGAATATGATTGACCTTTTTTCCACTGTAATGCTGAGAGCGCATAAAGGGGAAAGGAGAAACTAAACAGAGGCAAGCAGAGTTAATTTAGAACAACACATTATTGGGTGCTGACTGCAGATATGGAAAAGGACAACCTAATCGATAAGCCAAAAGAATGACAATGGCCTCTCAAATCAATGTCTGCACCCCATTTTCTCACTGTGAAAAGACAAAGCCTTCAATGCAGGTGTTTGTTGTTGCTCTGTTTGCACCTGTGTGTGCATGTGTGAGTGTGTGTTTGTGTTTGGTGTGCATGTGTGTGTGTGTGTGTGTGTGTGTGTGTGTACCTGGCTGCTGCTGTGGTGGAACAGTTGCCAGGACTAATCATTATTTAGTTGTGGCGGGGCTGGAAAGGTCAGCAGTCTGAAATGTCAGGCTGTGTTCAACAGGAGCCAGATGCAGCCGTGCGCTGCTCAAGTGTCCAATTAAAGAGGGCCGAGTGAGGTTTGAGTGGGTCTGTGTGTGGGAGTGAGTGTGTGTGAAATAAGAAAGACAGAGAATAAAGACGTACTGCGTTTTTTTGTCTGTTTTTCTCCAATGTGTATATACATAAATAGATGTGCATCAGATTTACAAGGTATATACATGTCATGTGTGTGGGTACATGTGAGAGTGTGAATCATTCTTCAGAGCAGCTAATGAATGCCATTAGCAACAGAGACCAACAGAGCAGCAGGGGCAGAATCCTCATCAAATCTCTCTCCCTCTCTGACACGCAGCACGTTATGAAGCCACTTGAGCCTATTAGTTTGTTCACACCCATTGATTTCCCCCCGCTGTCCATGCTATGAAGACGAAACGAAGGAGGGGGATAATACAACAGAAAAGGGCAGAGGAAACAAGAGGACAAAGGCAACGTGATAAAATAAGATCACTAATAAATAACAGCAGATAACGGGTGTTGCTCAAATGAGCGGAGGAAGAAGTGCCAACAGCGGAGAGAGAGAGGGAGAGAGGGCGGCGGTTGGGGAGGGCGACGAGGAGAAAGGGAGCGAAGGAGCGGAAACTCCTTTAATCTGCAGGGAGGAGAGAGTGTCCTGCCTGTATTTCGCTATCAGAGTCATTCATCTGAAAGCCTCACCTGCTCTTCATACAGCCATCATAATAACCTTCACCATGTTCAGTGTCTGTGTGCGTGTCCGCTTACCTACTGTGAATAGTAATAAGCAGCAGGGCAGAATAAAATATGTCTGCCAAGTTAAGAATATAATGGACTTCCCTTCAAGGCCACACGTAACAACATCCTGAATAATGACCTGCAATAATTTACGCAGCACACTGAGCTCCATACTGGTCAGGGGAGGAAACCTTTCAGTGGGAAATAATCGAAAGCTATTTCAGTCGATCTACGGCCTCTCCATGGATGCAGAGCCCTACAAGGAGGGTAGCTGTACAGTGTCAGTGACTGTACGCTTATCCAAAGAGTGATGCAAAGTCATAAAAAATGAAGTTTTAAGCTATTTTAAGATTAATTCAACAAAGTGTCATAGTTACAGTTAACAGGACATCATCATGTATATCCTTCTAACAGGAGATAAGACCTTCCTCTGTAGTTGTGCTATACTTTACCTCACAAGACCACGGAGTGCTCAAGTTTGATGCTGCATATTGGCTAACTAGGAAAAAAGAGTGGACAACATTAAAGTAACCTTGGAGTGGCTTTGCACAACAGCTCTCTAAAAAAAATTGTTGTGAGAGATTCCAATTTTCATTTCTTCTCTCTCCAAGATTATACTTAATAATGAAGCTCTACACAGACCTCCAAAGAGGCAGCCGCTTTAACAAAAGAGAGCTTTTGTGACCGTCCTCTGTGTGTTCATGATTCCAAAACTCAGTGGGACTATTTGTCCAACCTCAAATCTATTCACAGTCTGAGTTTGCTGAATAGTTTGAAATTTAACAGCATTTCTTAAGCAACTTTGAGTATCAGGGACAAAGAGCTGTAATAGCACAGCGAGGAGTGTAGTCACCAAGACAGGAATGAAGTGTTGATTTGTGAATGAAAGGGTGCTGTCAGTCACCGGTATCAACTTGAAGTATTAAGTCCAATTGAGCCATACCCCTATAACTTAGAAATAGAAAAAAAAGGAGGATAAAATGTCAGATTGGTTGCATCAGTTGTTGCATCCACACAGAAAAGTATGATGATATAATCCTTCCCTCCTTTTTCCCCCTCACTTGGGTGTAGAAGGTGTTTGTATATAATCTTTCTCACCTCCTCTTCCTTCTTCACCTCCTCTCTCTCTCTCTCTCTCTCTGGTTGCCCTCTGTCAAACAGTGAAGGCCAGGGGCGAGTCTCTGCCTCTGTCTAGGACCTGAGGAACAGCTGCAACGTAAACCTGCTAAATTAACCTGGTCTCCATGAGCCTCACATATGCATTATTCTAATCAAAGCACATTAGATCATCCAGATACTTTAGACATATGGGTTTCTGTATCCTCCACGCCATCCCCATCTGTTTCCCCTCCCCAGTTTTTTTTTTTCGGAATTTCTCCTTGCACTTCATCTCGGTGGATCCCCTGCTCTCACAGCTGCCTCCCTGAGACACTGGAATAAATTTCTAACAGTGCAACTACTTTCTGACACATTTTCACATCCAGTCAAACTTTGAGCACCATATGCGTGCCTGACTTCTATATGTTATGAGTCTGAGGTGCATACTGAATACAATTCAAAGTACTCTGTGCAAACTTTACTGATATTTTACCTCCCATATGGATGCATAAAACCAAACCGCACACTACTATTAACTGAGCAAATGGCTGCTTACTAACACATGTATGTGAGTAATGATCAGGTCGTTTTTGTAACAGGGATCTACGATTAGATGCGACATCCCCTCAGTAGAATAAAATACATGATTTTAGCTGTGTTGATATTGTTTGTAATAGTTAACATCACGGTGCAGTGTGGTGTAGATGAGCGTCTCAGTGTTGTTCAGTCTTATTGCAGAAGATTTGTTAAGTGAATTAAGGGGAAAAAGTTGTGAAAACAATATGATCACAACTTCCTGAAGTGATGTAGTTAAATCTAGTAGAATGTGTTGATGTGTATTACAAGCAACAAATCCTCATAAATGAGAATTAAATAAATATTATATAATTTTAAAAATGTTAAAGTTTTGTGACAAAGGATGGTTATTGAGACAATTACCTCACATATTGGCACGGGTCTCAAGAAGTGCACATGAGCACACAGTTTCCCATATGCCGGTCAATACCTTGATGTGTAAACCGTTTCTGAACATAAGCTTTGGGCCCCATGTTTGCCCCTATGACTTCTTTTAACCGCAACTGTTCCATGTTTTCTGACATCACATCATAAGACAACATCCTTTCACACATGCTCAAACAGACGACCAGCAACCATCAAATCCATAGTAGTCTTGCTCTAGGGTGTTCCACAGCACAAGCACCATTTCATCTGCTTTTGCCCCACAAACCATCCGTGCAGGTGTGTGTGTGTGTGTGTGTGTGTATGTGGGCGTGTGTGTGTGTGTGTCTGTGTGCGTGTGTGTGTGTGTAATCAACATCCAGAAAATAGCGCATAACACTATAAGCATTTAGGTTTGGTTAAGAGCAAAAAAACAAGGTGCCATACTGGTACATGTCTGTCAAATCAACATCAAGTCAAATTAGAAAATATTCTGGTACTGAATGGGAGCATCACAGCACAGTTTTAAATGAGTTATGTGGGCGTGAGTGAAGTTATAAGATCTGAGACTTACCAGAGTTTGTGATGGTTAAGAGGTCTAGACGCCGTTGTTGCTGGAAGAAAAAAGAGAAAAGAAATGTCATCAAGTACTGGTAATCATCAGTGATCGATTCTCAATATTACTCTAGTCCTGTCTATTAATCAATCTTATATATCACATATTGGTTTAGTTGGCTAACTACTGACAAACAGTTTTAAAAAACGACGACAAAACCTTAGTGTTTTATTTATTCTTTGTTTTCCAATGGCTATTTTTTCAGTTTGATATGTCTTCCAAATAACTCAACAATACTGTATTTCTGTTAAGGTTGTATCTTGAACTGGTCTTACATCAAATTTTCAAAGTGGTTTCCCCAACACACTCTTTTTTCTCGCTCTCACCTTAGGTGTGTGTGTGTGTGTGTGTGTGTCCTCACAGGTTTTTGATGGAGTGTGTTTGAAAGTGTGTGCAATTTTACACTTGATGTCTCCAGCAGCTGAGAGGGAGTCTAGAGGAGGTGCTAGATGGCTACCCCTCTCTTTAACCTGCTGTCTTTCTACAGACACGCCCTCACACACGTACACACACACACACACACACACACACACACACTTGACTGTTGAGCACTGCAGTAATCAACACCCCAGCCCTCCTCATCTATCAGTCCCTCAGGAAAGAAGATCTTCACATCCTCACAAAGGATACAGGGGTTTGAGTATGTGTGTGTGTGTGTGTGTGCGTGCGTGCGTGTGTGCGTGCGTCTCTCTCACCCACAGTATGGCTAGGTCAAAGTCAAAGCCAGCTTTTAGGACCAGACTTCATTAATATTCAAGCGCCATACTAACCAGTCGTTGAGAGGGATAAGCAAAGTGACTCTCAACATACTTGGAGTCCTTTTCTACCAACCTACAGAGCTGCTTCAAGTGGAGCTCTCTAATAGGTACTAAACACTTCTTTTCGTATTCAGCAGATGCTCTTATACCGAGAGACTTGTAATACACAACATGAGTGGAGGGAGTCTACCAGGTGCAAAGATAGAACAACTTTTGCCATAAATGCACAGACACTGTAACTTGTCACCAGCACTACAGTGGGAAATGTAAGAATGTTACATTAGGAGTCTCTGCTGATAATTATTATGTCATTCACAAGTAATCTCATGTGAGTCAAGTGTTTTGGATGAAGATAAAGCATTAGTGATTTATTGTATTTCCATGCATCTGATGGCTTTGGGAGAGACAAGTTTAAAAGATAAAATGATCAAGGGGCGCCAAGTGGCACAGGAGGTTAAGCAGGCGCCCCATGTGTTGAGGCTAAAGTCCTTGCTGCAGGCGGCCCTTTCCAGCATGTCACCTGTACTATCAAATAAAGACATGAAAAGCCAAAAAAATATACTGAAAAAAAGAGAGAAAGTGATCAAAACCTAGACGTAAGAGACCTAGAGGTTAAACTTAACACCTTGGATGTTGGAAAGTCAACAGGGAGGAAGAGGAGGAGAGAGGCAGCATAGAGGCCACGCTTTATACAAGCACAATGATTTGTTATATACCTGTATATTTAATCAAAATTCACACATTATTAAACAGGTATTAAACTGTTTGTAAATGTGGGCATTTTCACAGACAGACAGACAGACAGACAGACAGACAGACAGACAGACAGACAGACAGACAGACAGACAGACAGACAGACAGACAGACAGACAAAAAGCTTCTATGGAGAAAATCATTGCCAGTTAATGAGAAATATGTGGGAGTGGTGCATACTCTGAATGTGGAGAGGGTGTCATGGGAGCCTTTATGGAGAGCTGAGATTTCAGTCAAGCACTGAAGAGAGTGAAAGTGAAATGTTTGAGTTTGGACTGAAGAGAGAAGGTCATCAAAGCACAGGGAACCCAGAAAAAGAAAAGTTGTCTCAGGAGAAAGATGCTCCACGAACATGCAAGGATTTGTGAGGTCGGAGCCAAAGGTGTTTTTAAAGTAGGTTTATTTACTCGTTTAGCTTTGAGTAAAGTGGGATTTTTTAAATCATATTGCCATGATGTTCTCAAGCACTGTAAGAGTGAAGGTTATCTGGGATTATATACACCCAGTGCATTGTCTGTGTGGTGGTATGGATGCTGGAGTGGATGACCATGTAAGCAGTAGAGGTCACTGTGACAACATGAGACACAAACAAGCTGCGATTATACACTCCACTATTACACACAGACACACACTCGCACAGATTTACACGCACACACACTCCACCCCCCCTCTCTGTCACACACACACACACACGCACACACACATGCACACACTGTTTCTACCACCTGTGGACATTGCTGACTCTCCACAGTCAGTCAGATATGGAGCCACAGCAGGAATCACTAACAACAGAAAAACATTTACACCTCTAGTTCTTCTCACTGTCGCTGGGAGATGGGGTTGAGGCCTGGATAAGAACAGCCAGAGCTCAACCACACCCTTCAGCAAAATAGAAAATATAATATCATTGCATGTTTATTTTTAAAAACACTGCATTTAGATTTCTTTAGCGAATCCTCCTATACCGTATCTGAACAGCAGTGACTAATTAGAAAACAACAACAACAACCAAATACACATTTTTTTCACCTTATGATTATTCACTCAATGTCATTATATGGTTTAAATGTAATCTCTTTTTCTCATTTTGTTTTTTAATGTTCCTAGTTTTTGTCTGATACTGGAGTGAAATGGACACGCAAAAAAAATATTATTTCTCCATACTATATATAAATAATCAATTCAATCATATTTATTAATGAAGATAAATGCAAATCTGCTGTCTAAACTTTCCTGCACTGATAGTCTGTAGAGGCTGGTTAGATTATGTTGTGTAGGACTGTGTAGCACCCTCTATTGGCTCTCCACATTTATGCAAGTGGAACTATACTAGACTGAATACTAATACATAATTTGAAACTGATTTCTCATTTCAGGTTAGGATATGAATATGAATGACTGCAGATGTATGGGATGGGGAAAACACATTCATATGCATATAACATGCCACGGGCCAGGCAACTTCTGAACCTGATGGCATTTTAAAAATCTATTCTCTAAATCCTCACAAGTCATTTTTATATATGCACACCGATGCACACATGCAAACGCTCACTCAATCTGCAACCAGCAGATGAGAAGTGTGAGTGCTGTTGAGTCTGCCAGTACTTATACACAGATAATGAATCTGTAGTAGAGAATTACAACACGCTACCAGTGCTCTCTCTTCCTGCTGCTTTTGTTAGTCCTTAACATGGATAAGGCGCTTAGTGTTCTTTAGGAGGGAGAGCGAGACAGACAGACACACAAAGAGGGAGAGAGGGGGGGATCTGACACAGAGAGAATTACATTAGCAAAAGCATTTCAGGGCAGAAAATAGGATTGAATTAATCTTCATCAAACATAGCCAAGAGCTGAGGGATCACACCCTGGTTGAAGCCAGCCCAGCTACAGTGAGAGTGGCAGGCCACTGCCCTCTCACTCCCATAATGACAAACACACAACAGCTTAAACCAAGTGCAGTGAGTATTTGTTACTAATTGATTGACTGATTTCACCCTTCTTAATTCTACTGTGTAATACTCACTACCTGCTCGCTGCCATTCACTGCACAGGACAATCAAAATCAAAATGGTTGTTATTGCTGTTGATATCTGAATGCCAAAATACGTTTTTATTGACAGCTTAACAGATACTAATTGGACTGACCTGGTAGAGTGGGTTACACCTGGGTTACACAAAAAATCCCAGGAAAGTTAAGTCATTATTTGCAAAAAAAACAAACAATCAAACAAACAAAAAAACCTGGCACAAGTCCACAGCTGTTTACCGCAGGTGAATCTGAACTGGACCTGCCAGTTAAAGTGTTATTAGGTCAGAAAACAAGGAAGCAGTTGGGAGCCAGAGGTGATGGCCGCTCCAGCTGTCACGGTAGTCGGGCCAGCCAGCACGGACTCTGGGGCACCGTGGCAGGAAGCACAGTAAACAATAGTGATATAGTTCATGGGACCGGAGTCCCAAATTATCTTAAAATAGCTACAGTGCTATATGAGAACATAATGAAGTTTTATTTGTCTGTGCATGTAACCTGACCGGGAAGCCTACTTCAGTGTTTCTATTCCTGGATGTTTCATGAGTGCACGTCACACTACAGATATTTACCTCGAAAAGTGGAAAGATGCAATTTAACAAAGGCTTCAGACCAATGTAAATCTGCATTTGGACTAAAGACAAACTGCTTAGTTTCTCTATGAATGTTCTTATCAGATTTTCTTGTTATTAGGTTATATTAGTCCCGCTTAAATATTCTATATTATTTTCTAAATTGAATAAACGGTATTATAATATTTATATGACCGCCACCTCCCTAAAGAAATCTATAACATTTTAATCACTATAAATACAGTCATTAACAGAGCCAATCAACAGACCAGATAGCAGACTGTGCCTCCGTCAAATGGAGTGACAGCAGTGGAAAAACCATTAATGTACTAAACCCCCTACTTTATGACTAAATTAAATATTCATGCACAATCTACCCAAAACCCATTTGCCAACATTTCCTCCAGAATTTACTTTTCATATTTGCTGATAGTTATCACACAGAAAAGAGAGTGAGAGGAAGTAGAAGGAGAGAAGGGCAGAGAGGAGCTGAGGGGGAGGGCGGGGGGGGGGGAGTAACTAAAATCCCAACCATCATTTTGTAGCTCATTTCAAATTAATTTAAAGTCAATATGGCTAAATTACACTGCCACAGCCACCATCGAATGCAGCTTCCATTTTTTAAGAAAGAATTTGATATAGCTGTGGATGAGAATATCATTAAAGTGAACCTCCATTAACAGGGGAATATTATATTGTGAGGGACGCTTTATTTCCAGAAAATGCACTATTAGTTTCATTATGCTTATTTTTATTGTCATTATCAAGTTATTATATTCATCACATTGACATGCTATCACCATAATATACTCAAAATATAAATACATACAGTATCCAACAATAAAAGTTTGCTATTACGAGTTAACAGGTTTATACCTGAAATAACTAGTTTTTCATTGATATGTTGATATGGGCGGTTGATGCCTATTTGCGAAACCAGTTGATAGAACTGTAACATTAGCATTTATTTGTGTTTCTGGCCATCTGTTCAAAATCCACTGCACGTTTAGCCATGTTTTGGGCCTCCAACAGCTCTCAAGGGAAATGCCTGCCTTTTGAGCTGCTAAATGTTCCATTATGTTCACAAGCTAATAGCTACCTATGACTTGGTGTGGTGAACAATTGGCTTTTCAGAGTTTTTGTGCAGTAAAATGGCAAACCAACAGAAAAGAGCAGTGAGATCCAATCAGAAAGGTTTCATACACCAGGAAACCACAATAAAGAACTGATAGATGTTTAAACCCTCCCCAGAGTTGAGTGAGACTGACAAACAAAAAAAAGGTTCCGGTTATTTGCGCAAGTAACTTATTACCACTCACCTTGTAATGACAGAAGAATTTTGTGTAACAACAAAGTTCATTTTAAGAGGTTTGGGTGAAGTAACAATAGACTAATCACAGGACGAATGAATCCATGACCAGTATGCAGCCATGATGATAAATGGCCAAGCTGTTTTGTGCGTAAAACCTACCAGAGTGTTACACCTGCCACTGGTACACTCTTATTGCTCATAGCGGGTGTTTGGAAGTGGCCCATATGGTAGATTAGGTTGGAAGACTTGTGCTTGAGGGAACTGCAGAGTCAGGTGGTAATTTTCATTGGGTTCATCACTATAAATGACCTTTAATGTAAAAGTTGTCATGTGATCCATTGTTAATATAACAATAATGATAATATCCCCCATTAAGGGCTGAACATTACTTAATATTTGCATGTTAGCTAACTGGCCTTTTGTCTAAAGGCAATGTTGATATTACAGCTTGCTTAGTGCATTAATTATTGCTGTGTGCTGTGATCCCAGTTTTATGCTGCTGTTGTGTTGATGAGGTCAGATGCAGGAAACAGGCATCTGCAGCCAGTCCCACAGCAGTCCCCTGTGACCCATAAACACACACACACATACATACATACACCTCTTATCATATACTCATGGTAAGGGCAAGGGTCAGTGGTTGATGGGGCTGTGAGTGAGAAAATGGGTTGTCGACAACCTGACTCATCTTCCATCTTGCTCTGGTCCTCTCAGCTCATCCCTGCTGTCTACCTCATCTGGAAAAAAACGCCCAATCACCTCATCTGAGTCACTACTTTTACTCCTCTGTAAGCTCACACAGCTAAACCCCACCCCACCACCATCACCGTCCACCACGTGTACACATACACACACACACACACAATGCTTGGACTGATCGTTAGCTCTCCAGAGGTAAAAGGGGAAACCAGCTTTATTTGCCCATCTTTGTGTCTCGCTGCATCTTAGTCATCGTCCCTTGGTAACAAAGAGGGGAGGTGAGGTAAGAATGAGCTAATGGGATGAGCCTTTTAGGGCATGCTTGGGTGTGGCTGTCTGGATCACTGCATTTAGGAACATCAAAATATAAGAGGATTACAGGTGTTATAATTTAAGGCTTCCAAAAACTGCAAAATGTAATATTTACAGCTTGATAAGTTTTCATATGAACACATTGTTTTTAGTTTACATAAAAAAAGATGCACAACAAAGTCTGGGTGTTAATTTCAAAATAAATGTTGCAGATGTAATGTTGTTTTTTTTTAACTAAAAGTAGAAAAAAACATCACTATGAGTTAAGTTCTGCAGGAAAATGGCAACTTGCTAGTACAAAATATGACTTGCGCATGCCAGTGTTAGATAATGTGTGTTGCTGAGATGAGGGGGGAGAAGATGGAGCAGAGGGGGATAGAGAGCAGGGCTTTGTTGCGTGACCAAGAGCCCTTAGTTAAAAATACAACAAACCAAATAAAAGATTTATTCCTTCTGAGAGCGGAGAGCAGCTTCGTCTTGAGCGATGGGAGAGGACAGCCACGGCCACCTGCACAGGGCGCACAGTCCTCCCTGCTGCTGCCGTTATTACACACCCTGCTCTGACACAGTGGACTGCAGTAATCTGATAACGTGCACAACAGCAGGCATGAACAGATACATGTAGCGTATGCTGACACATGAATATGCATGCATGCCGTCACATGCACACACACATACCGTATGCATATGGTCATATCGACACGCACACACAGAGTCATTTCACGCCACGCCACCGCCTTATCTCATAGCTGTTAAAAATCATGATTCAATTCCATCTTGATTTCATTAAATATTCATAAAGACCAATTAAAAGAGCAGCTAGCTGGCAGTGAGGTTTCCCTTTCCTCCATCTTTCTGTCACAGGCAGTCAGTCAGGTCACCAGCTTTTTGAACAACGACCCCATGGGTCTAGGCTGTATGACCATGGTGCTCCTCTTGTCTCTTTTCAAATACTCAGACTTTTACTTTGAAAGCAATAACTTGGTGCAGCTAGCTAATAACAGCCTAGCACAATGCTGTCAATGAAATGTTCCCTTACACCATACTCCATCGACAGTGACCATAGGTGTGTTGTGTCTTAGGTACCCAAGATATCTTAAGATCAAGATGCCGTGTTTTTGAGTACATTTTTTTTAACATATATTTTACTACAGTCTCCTCTTTATCTTCGTAAAATCTAGCAGATTTTTGTATTTGTGCTCATCTAACAATCCTTGTTCTTTTGTTCTTTGCACACGATTCATTAAGTCACATTCCTTGTAAGAGTAATAACTATTTGGCATTTATTCATTCTGATTCAGATTCAAACCAGCTCTGAACAAGTAAATGTGCTACTAAGTGCAACGTGTAGGGATAACACTGATGGGTTTACACACTAGTTACTATATTTAAAATTTGTTTCACCATGAGAGTGTTTCTTTTTCTCAGGACGGCTAAATTTGCATCAGATCTGACTTTTGTGGACAGTGAGATCAAGGGGTAGATACTTTAGCCACCCTGTATAGTTTCTGCTGTAGATAATATCAGTGATGGAGGCATTGATCAGCTGGCATCAGTCATTGGGACAGTTTTTGGTTTTGACTGTAACAGTTTTGTTGAAGTTCTGTTTTATCATTCATATTGAACATTGTCATGTCTCTCTTGTTCATTATATCTGTCGGAGATTTTCAAAAAACGTAACTACCGGTATGAGTGTGTGTCTGTGTCTGGCTGTGAGAGTGTGTGTGATTCATACACATACAGGTAACCTAAGAGTCCCTGCTGAGCCAAGAGTTTCCTCTGTGACCTGGCAAAGAATCAATGACAGCATCTTGACACTGGGGACCAATCAATGACTTGAGGACATTGATAGCATACTTGATACCTCAACACACAATTTCTCTCTTACACACTCACACAGAAGGACTTGGTCCGAACATCATTTCCCTGTTGGGCTGTGATTGACCCCTGCCTGATGGAGTGCAGGTGCAGTGTCCTGGTATTTACCAGAGAAGGCTGAATCAATGCCCAGTGGCAGGCGCACAGTCAGGACAACCCTGCAGCAGAGATCAAGCCTCGGCTGTGCCAGTGTTACTGGGTCTGATTACTGGGCAAGAACATTACTTTGAGAAAACACATCATACGCCGCATATCTGTTCTCTGGACTAGAAAACTTTATATGGCAGCGTTTTTTTTTTAGGATTGTTCTTTTTCCCTAAAACGGCTACTGTGAAGTTAATGTGGGGAAAAAAAAGTAATTCATATCATATTATGTCTCCCAGTCTGTCCTTCATCAACAAGTCTAACACAGAAGCCTTTCCATTTTATTACAGTGTGTAGTCTCTGCTGCTGTATGTTACATTTTCTTATCTTTAGTAAACACTCAATGCCATAGTATGCTGGAAAAATCCACCTTGGTGTTATAGTCTTATATTTCTATCATTTTCTGTTAGGGGTCTTAAATCAACTGTGAGAGATAGAAAATGAAACTGTGATTCTTCCATATGGGACTTGGAGCTCCTTCCAGAGATGTCAACAAACTTTTACAAGGTTTTTGTGACTGAAACTGAAACTCATGCTGCCACACAACTGAACTTGAATACTGACTTGTCGATCTCCCTGTCCACAGACCAACCCTACTGAAGTATCAATTGACAAGTTGTAAGGCTGAAAAGTTCACCCATCTCTCCTCGGGGGCCTAATTGGAGCTGAAGGTCAGGAGACGTGTATGTTCCTATTGGTTTATTGCCCTTATGGATCTAGCGTATGTGGTGAATGTGTATGTGTGCAGGCCGTGGAACAATACTCCCCTCTCTCATGCTGCCTTTTTCCATTTCAAAACCTGTTATTTTTATTTTTTTATGATATCCCCCAAAACAAATTCAAATGTCTGTTATCTTCAAGTAACCAGACAGTGGGAGACATATTAGAAAAGAAATGAAACAAAATGTTGTGTGACTAAAGCGTTTTCTCCAGCAGAACTTTTCCATTTAGCCGAGTTCAATCAGGTATCGAAATGGAGTGCTGAATAGTTCTTTAAAGCTGAAGCAGGCTGGACTGCTGTGCTACTGGTAATTAAGCGGGACAATAATTAGCCGCTACTGGAGGAGAGAGAAAGGGAGGGTAAAAAGAGTTTGAGGGATGCACTGTAACACAAATACAAACAAAGGAAAAAACAACAACAACAACAATTAAACTGCAAGATGCAAGAGATGTGTGTGTCCCTTCCCCCATGTCAAAACAACCAACACCCTCTCCAGATGTTGATGTGTGGACCAGATGGATGCACTGTTTGGTGTCTGCTAACTTCTAATCACAGTTTAGAATGAGAGTGGGACTGGAGAAGAAACAGGGCGGAGGATGAGCAGGGAGACAAAGTGGGAAAGGAAATGACAAAATCCGAAGTAGATGGAGAAGGCTGGATGGCGGCTCACTTGAAGAGGACCAACCCTCAAGAGGAAACTGTGTGTGTGTGAAGAGAGTGAGAGAAAGTTATGCCGTACAGTATGTCCCCTTCTCTATGTCAGGAAAGGGTCGGTTTGCTGCCAATGCTGTGGGACTTGGAACCTAAAAATCAATTTAACATCCGAGCTAAACAAAGCTGCATTGACCATCACAGGTACCTGGCTTATGGCCAGTTCCATTAGCCTTGTGAGTTTGTGTGTGTGTTTACGAAACGGGGCTGGTCACGGGGTTGAGTAGTGCCGTTGCGGAGCATGTCTGGTCCACTTGTGTATAACCTGTCTGTGTGGACATTGAGCAAGACAGGGATAGCAGGCAGCCAGAATGAGATCTTATACAGTACATGGCATCGCCTTTCTGCTGATTGCTGGGAATCTTGAGGCTGGTGTGTTTCCCAAGGCAGCCAAACACATCGAGCTATCAGGTTCATTCAAACAAGAAAAGCAGGCAGGGAGACAGAATGAAGACAGGTAGAAAGCACAAAGAGGAGAAGACACACAATAAAAGCAGCAGATTCAAAGGTTGAGAATGCTAGAAGACTGGCTGATAAAATGAGCTACTGTATCGATAAAATAATCTATCACATTCACTAAGTTCACAAGAGTACAAGGGAGTTGTCTAATGCAATAAACACACTTGACTGTTGAGGTAAGAGTTAGGTCAGGTTAATGATATCATATTTTCATCCTGAACTCTCTACATGCTGAGAGAAAAAAAAAGTATTTTCATCTTTTTACCACTAACTTATTTACTGGTTTGGGATCATGGTGGGTCCAACTAAATATAGACATCTCTCTACTGCCTAGGGCATTCCCAAGCTAGATGGGATAAGTTAACCTTTCCACCTACTGTGTCTGTCTCTTTCAAGTTGGATGTACCCGGATAACTGAGGCCTCTAAAAGATATCCCGATCAGGTGAGGGAACTATCTGCAAAACTCCTTCTGAACATCTCTCACCCTGTCCTAACACTGTGTGTGTTCAACGGTAAACAAAACCTATGTTCTGTCTTTGTTTCCATAGTCTTGTTCAGAAACTAGGACTTGTGTTGAACGTAACTAGTTAACTCGACTTGAAGATGCTGGCCACTGCTCCAGCTGCCTCCCACTTATCTTATCAAGTTCTCACTAGGAATTATTCCCTAATCAAGCCAGCAGGACAACCGCTGAGTGCATTTATAAAGAGCGGGCAAGCAGTATTTTGGGCAATGAACTCAACACTTTCAACTCTTTGGCTGCACATTGAGAGTGTGTGGCTCACTTTTTAGTGACTAGGACAGGATCCATGCTGCTCTCCCAAAACAGGATATTTAAATTCTGGCCATGATCTTTGGGATTTCTGGGGAAACTGAGCAGGATGATAACTGGATAAGTGAAGCACATCTTCTAATCCACCTCTCTTATTTTTGGTATTTTATAAAAAAAAAAAAACAACAGTGTCCAAGAAAGACAGATGCTTTCAGTATTTCAGCCAGACCTCATACAATAAGTGCACAGGCATTGTCAAGCTTTGTAACCACCTCAGTTACTTCTTATAACTATGGGAATGTTTTTTTCCCACCTATTCCTCTGTAAGGGCGTGTCAGTTGGCCATCCACAACGTATGGTAGCTCCCTGTCTGTGGGCTCACCACCTGCAAAGATGGATTAAAGGTTTGAGGTGTTGCTTGCCTGACAGAGGGAGTGATGTTTTTCTCACAATATAACAATTTATTGTGGCAGTTCACTGCATTAATATGCTGTACATTTTCTGTGAAAAGCTGTTTAGTGAGGCCTTCCTGTGGCAAAAGCTGCACCACCGCTAACCTTGCCCCCGCCCCTCCCCACCTCCACCTAGCCATGCCTAGTTTCCTCTGCCTTGCACTTGCAGATCTTACACCGCCCTGGCACCTCAGTCAAGGTCTCCCCTCCTCTCAGGAGCCTCTTTTCCTCTCCTGAGATAAAACAAACAAGAAAACAGTCGTTTGACGCATCTGTAATCACCTTAGCTATATCCGCTGGAACTGAGGGCTTTTAATTTGCCTTGCTTTTAATTTGTTTTCACAGCAGTTTCAAGCAAATTGAATTTGTTAATTAAAGCAGCAAAATGAAATGCTGAGCATTATTGACGAGATGCTAATTGGGTTAGTGTGAAAATTGGAAGAGGGGATGAAGTGGTGTGGGTGGGGGCTAACGAGAGGGTTGAGGGGGGGAGAGCAGGGCATTTTGGGGTATCAATAGTGAGGACAAATCACATTAGAGAACAGCACAAGAAAGGCTACATGCCAAGTGGCCCCATGGCAGCTCCATTATGATCTGTGTGTGCATGAGTGTGTGTGTGTGTGTGTGTGTGTGTGTGTGTGTGTGTGTGTGTGTGTGTGTGTGTGTGTACACAATGCATCTCCCCAGGCCTTTTTTTGGCAGTCGTACATGAGCACAGACAGACAGCTGTACTTCCTCCTGATTGCCTTCCAACACAAATAAACATAACCCTCCATATACATACATGCATGCAAACACACAGACACAGACACGGACACAGAGTAACATATGTCTGATTCATTAACAGAGCTTTATGACAGTGATACATGTATACATATTAAACGGAGCATTTGTGTGAAGTGTAGTTGTTGTATACTAGGCCAGTTAAAGTGCTGCAAATGTGCTTGTGAAACTTTGCTCAACAAAGATGCTAGACGATCCTGCACTGTGTGGTACAGTCTCAAAAGGAGGCTGGCGCAGCAATAATATGTAGTTAAGTGAAAAAATATCTTATTATCAATTGTAGTTAGGGCAGGCTTCAATAATGGCAAATCAAATCAGCTGCACTCCCCCTTAAAAGCTGAACGCTCCCAGACATGATGTACATAATGGGATGGAAAGAGAGTCCAGTCTGACTTATCCTGAGAGGATGCTGATGGATTTGTCTGGGAGACGCAGAGTTCAGAAGTACAAATATACTACAGCATGACAAGTACAATGTAAATAAACAGCAATCCAAACAGGCTGTCGGGGCCAGATGATGTTCCTCTTTGAGGAGAATCAATATTCCTGTCACCTTACTTTTACCACAGCACTATATGAGAGACATGTTGTCACAGCTACCTAATAACACAATAAAAGTGTTGTATTTAATTAGTCACATTTAGAAAGTGGGAGTAAAGTAATAGTCTGTGAAAGCTGTTGATAGGATTGCATAAGGAGCCTTCTTGACAAACAATGACACCCTTTTGTCTGGTTCATTTTGAAACAGCTATTTTAGCATATCAGCTGTGTGGTAATGTGGTTAGCCGGCCTTGCTTAGCAGCACAGTTTGTTATTTTCACTTTGTGGAGTGCTTGTTTGGCAGTGGCATCATTATAAATACTGGAATAAGTATTCCATCTGGTCTTTGCACTTAAGTATGCCTCAAGCTTTGTGATACTACTGCGAGTAAACAAAAAAATGCTTCATAAAAACTTCATAAAGAAGGAATCACAACATTATTATGAACATGGTATTGCAGTTCTTTGTATAAGGATGCTGACTGGGGACTGTTGGGAATCTGTAGCCCTGAAGAAGTTCTGTGAAATAGAGTGGATAAACTCCTCTTTTTTGTTTTAATGAGTCTTTTAAGTACTTTATTTGCCCTGTTAGAATTTCTCAACTTTGTTTGCAAGTGCCATTAAAATAAAGTCATTAACATCATTAAATGATTGGACATCATTTCGTTTCCTTGCACATGTGAATGCAATACATTACACTTGTATTGAACATGTGGTAAAGAGACTTTGTACAAGTGAGGGAAACTATGAACCTCCCCACCCCCCCGCCTAACAGTCTAGTATTAAACATCACTCCTTAACCAGCTCATTGACCCCTCAGAGCACTGCTGAGCTGTTCAGTGCTAAGATCACTCGGTCTCCCTCCGGGCACGTTGGCCCAATGCACTACTAATGAGAAGAATTCACTCATTTGGCTTGAGATCCGCACGGGTGAAGGACAGAGGCTGGGAAGAAGAAAGTAATGGAGGGAGAAAAGGACGGAAACCGAATGAGAAAAGGCAAAAAGAAAAAAAGACATTAAGAAAGAGATGGAGGCACAATACGAGAGGAGTGTTGTTAGGAACTAAAGAAGGAGCGGAAGGAAAAAGAAGGGAGAGAGGACTGGGTAGAGGAGAAGCGAGCTGGGTGAGACGCTTAGCAGTGGCTGAATTAGGGAGGTGATTATAGCTCTAATTACAGGCTGAGCCGCTTCATTGATAAGGTCCCGGCCCACACCTGACAACCTGCACTGCCCGATTCTCTGTAATGTTGGAAATACTCAAATGCACACACATACAAAAAACGTGGGAGCAGGGAAAATACAGAATGGCATCCATAAAAGTTGTTGTAGTAACAGACATACAAACCTTGTTTAATCAACACACAGCTACAGATTCACTTAATACATAAAATACAAGACGCATATTTTACATATAAACAAAGAGAAAACTATATGTGCAACGCTATTTCCTCTTCCGTTCCAGAGATTTCCTGCTTAAATCGTGCAGGTTCAGTAATTTGTTATTAGATTAACTGTGGGGTTCACAGACGACAGTATTTCCATTTGCAAAGGGACAGCATATGCATTGTGATTATGAGGTGTGAATTAAATCTGAATAGAGTCTAGACAGAAAATGCAAGCTGCAAAGTTTTCCGTGTGTTGTGTCACTGACACCACCAATTCTGCCTGACTCTCCAGTGAGTTGGGCTGGTCATTAACACAGTAAAGTGTTCTGTGGTGGTTTTTGTGTTGATATGTATCATTTGTTTTTTTTAGGCAATTGATTTCATACAATGCAGTTATGCTTTTCCGGAGGTTACAGCTGCACCCTTGACCAGGGTGGTCCGGGACAAACAGACTGAATGCACCGTAAACCATTTCTACAAGTTCTGTATTTTTATCAATTCTACCACATAATACCCCATTTGGAGAGGGTGAATTTGAATGCTATTCATGGTCCCTATTACCAAATGTCCTCATCTAAGAGAGTGCACTCAGCAATACGAATAAACCTGAAAGGGATTGAATTGTTGGGCGCCACTGTATTTTAGGCTGCCAGTAAATATATCTATCTTGTTCATAACAATTTGCGGCTCTGTGTTTTGTAATCATAAAAAGGATAAGTTTGGGGGAGATATGAGAGCCGTTCTTTTTAGAGTGCTGAGTACAGCAGGCACCATCTGTGTGGAGCACACAGCTGCCTCATCAGAATACCTAATATTCCAATGGAGGGACTCTAAGTACCTGGCAAACCCAAGTAGGTAGATAACAACGAGCCTATTAAATAACAGACAAAGTGGACTGTGAAGGTAGGGGTGGGGGATGTGGGAGTGTGTGGTGGGAATTAGTCTTTTAGCTCCACATACACTCGTAGATGAGATAGCCCCGAGTTCTAATTAAAATTCTCATTCCCATCTAAGGTGGTAATTTTGATCTGAGGAAGAGTGGAAAGTTTGATGTCTTGCAAACAGCCTGCTCCTGTTCCTCCCTCTCTCTCCCTCTCTCTCTCTCTCTCTCTCTCTCCCTTTCTTTTGTCAATCTTGATCAAAATCAATGTTATCTGCCCAACCTAGTAACTCTTCTTTGCCCTTGCTTGCCCTCAATGTCATGTTGGAGCCACCTAATTAAAAAGAAAATCTCTGCTACAGAATAATATAGATGTGCAACCTGAAAACATGCTGCTGACACACACACACACACACACACACACACCCTATATGGCAGTCAGTCAGATAAGGATTTTCCTTCAAGCTTACTTTTCATCCACCTAAAAAGACAGTAATATTCTGCCTGCAGACCCACTGCTGCTCTAAACAAGAATTGATGGAGTGAACACTGAGATGCATAACAGCGAACATAACCAAATTATTTAACAATCCTGTTACATAACGGGCATGCAGTGTGTTAATTCTCATTATGCTATTACTGTAAAGACAACAAGCTGATAAAATAGGGGTTCAGGTCATTTACAAAATAATTATAACATTTCAGAGTAGCCCCAATCAGCAGGCAAACCCTGAAATGACTATCCTCTTTTCCAAGTGTGAACATGGCCTTACACCTTTCAGCCCACAGACGTCAGTGCAGCTAAGATCCTCCATATGAGATTGAGTGTGAAGTCACCCTTGAAGGCTATTTTAACTGGACATACTGTATCGCAAGAGAATGTGACATCTAAACTGTCTGGGTTCTCATGTACAAGTGTGTTTTAATACGACTTGCAAGTGAGTGATGTTAGATATCCACACAATCCCAATATGAGATGTGTGTTAATTGCAGATGTAAAAGGGGAACATTATTGACAGACCGTCAGACAGACAGAGGTACTGGAAGGAGTGAGGCCATAATTACATACATGCCTCCAAATTGCAGCTGGTTTTGTCATGTTTACTGTGGTGCGTTAAATTTTTTACTCACTCTCAAAGCTCTCTCTCTCTCTCCCTCCTCTCTCTCTGTCTTGCTTTTCCCCTTTTCTCTGTCCTTTTTTCCAGCTCATTACTCCTAAACAATTATATTTTGGTAGAAAGCCTCTCAGTCGCGCAGCCTGCTGCTGGCTAAAATGAAAACAGTCAGTGCAGAGGCAAGACGATGGATCACAGTGTCAACGCCAAAGTTATCATCACCTTGCTTGATTTATATTTCTTCAGTGACTTTTTTTTCCTTCTGTGCACTTTGCAACTACACATACACACAAACACACACACACAGAGACTCACAAGGAAAGTTTTCTCAGATGAGCAGGCTGCCTGGGGTGGCATTAGGGGGTTAACTGAATGGCCATCATTCTGATAGAGCGCCTTCATTGAGGCTGTAAAATTAAACAGCCAATTTCACCTGGTAATTGGATAGTGAAATATTCATGGTCAAACTCCCTGCCATGAGACAGTAGCATAATGCAGTGAACGGAGTGAAAACACAGGTCAGAACATCGAATTTAATTGTCACAACGGTGTAAAACCGACAACTTTCTATGATGCCATATTAAGCCTATATCCTATATCCACCTGTGCATCAGATTTCACCCTGCGTTCCCTCTTTGCTTGTTGCAGAGAGGAAACAGCGGAGCAACCATTCACCTGAAACAGTTACAGTTGTTTAAAAATTGGTTTGAACTGAGGATAGTGTTGGTATTCAGAGTAGCATGTGTTTCACTTAGTCTCTCCCGGGCCGCAAAACCAGAAGCTTTAATTGCCATAAATACACTCTAATTAACAGGCTGGAGTTCCTGTGATGTTTTTCACCCTGCCCACACATTAATGCAAAAATAGCATTTACAGTACAGCGTAATATTTGTTAATTACCGGCGTATGAGATAGGGAATAAGGGGGCTATACACGAGCAGATGGCAATACCTCAGGGGTTAAGCTTCGTCTTTCTCACCATGCTGTGTTTGCCAATATAAGCTACGGATACGCCACCCTTGGGTAGTATGAACTCTGCATCGAGGAATGAGTGCCTGGGATCAAACACTCAAATGAGCCGTGATGATAGGCCTGGTGATACATCCTGCTGTCTTCAAGCACCGGCCACAGAGGGCTTCTCACATCAACCGCGTTCCTCCATTGCCTTACTTTCAACGCCCTTAACCTCAGGCTCGACCGTTTGAACTTAGCTTCAGAGGGTCTTTATATGTTTTTAATGAAAATTTTCAGTGAACCACATGCTGCAGCATAATTTGTCCTACAGTCTATAATATATACATGTAGATGAGACTGTCTACACAATAAAAAACATAATGGTCTGCTGCTCTAATGCCTGAAGCATCTGAATCTGTGTTTACAGGACAACAAGGTCCTCCCTCTTGTGGGTGCTTCAGTTATGACTGATGTCTATGACAAAACGAAGCCGAACTTGTGTGATCATGTAGTGAGTGTTTAAAGCCTTTCATGGATGCAGATGAGGTGGATGGTTGGGTCAACAAAGTGTGTTTTTGATATGAGAGAGACCAGTCTTCATTTCCCATTGAACATGTTAACATGAGTTTCTTGTTACCATTAATGCACTTGGTTCCAAACCTTGACCAAGTAGTTGTTTTACCCACAACCACAATCTCCCCCTAACTTTAAACAAGTATCTTCAATGCCTTAACCCAACCAAACACTTCACCTAACAGATCCAGAAAATGTCACATAAACTTTCTTTGTAACAGTACACACTTTTGTGGTGTCTAATTCTTGGAAGGCATTGATAAAGGTTTTCTAAAATACTGTATATGTTCATAAGGATCACCGGATGTGTTGGTGTAGTCATATGAGAGGCACAGCTGCCATTGGAGCATCATGCTTTAAATTCAGGCAGAGCACTGAAGCTGTGCTTGCATTAACTGAACAGCTGATTCATCCAGGCCACTTGGCTTTGTGACTAGTAGCTAATGTCAGTCATCCATTAGCTATCCCGCTTATCTATCACAAGGGCTGAGCTGACATATAGAGACAAACAACCTCACACGTCTGTGGCCACTTTGGACTTGCCAATCAACCTAATGTCTGGGTAGCAGCAGGGAGACCATGCAGACACAGAAAGAACCCAGAATCTTCTTGTTGTGAGGCGACAGTGCTAACCACTGCAGCACCATGCCGCCCACTGGTTTTGAACATGGCTATTATGATCTTACACCTCTACCACTATTAGCTGACACAGCTAACTTCAGCATCTTCACCACCTCCTTTTGTGCTGTGGTTTTTAGTGTTGGTATTTCATGATTTAAGATGCATTTGTTAAAACTAGATTAGTATGCTTCACAGATTTTTTTTTACAGTGTAATCTCTACTGTGACGGTCTGTTACTGACTTATTATCTTGTCTTTAGAAATATTGACTATAATATTAAAAATAACTAGCTCGCATTTGGGCTATTTTTACAAAGCACAGTTAAGACACATGCAGGTGGCGTACTGTAATAGAGAAAATGCCATTTTTGGGGGTATGGCAGACCTTGTTCAGCACACAGAAACATGCATGCGGTAAACACTAAGCATTATGCGAAAAACACCAGCCAATAACAATTGAAGCTGTTTAACTTGTGCATCAACAGTCTAGTCAGCCAGCGAGCCAAGCAGTCAGTGTCAGGGATGAGACAAGGCCATAATCCAATTCTGGTTTTTACACGGCGTCATGCCTTTACCTTTGACAGCGTGATTGATGTGTATGTAAATGTGTTTTGAGGAGGGCTGTGAGCAGCTTGTTAAAGCAGACATTTAGGGCTGCCCTGTCAAAGACGAATGGAGGGATGGAGAGAGAGAGGAAGAAGAAGAAGGAATCCAAAATAAAGACAACTATTGATCCATGAATGAAAGAAGATGGACACTGGAGGAGCCCTAGACAAGGCGTTATGTACCTCTCGAGCGTCTCTCTGAATTCATAGGGAGGCAGTTTGACAGCTCCACAATAGCATACTATGGGGAGTATCTATCGGACACACACCAAGAAGAAAAAGGTTACTGCCTTTTCAAGTGCCCTCTCCATTGTCCTCTTTCACCCCTGGTCCTTCTTTTCCCGTCACCATGCCTTAAGTCAATAGAGAGAAAGCACTGAACATTGAGGTCAAGACACTAAATAGATGGCAGATTTCTCTCAAGACACTGTCAGTGTGTGTGTGTGTGTGTGTGTGTGTGTTGTGTGAGGAAGTGCAGGTCTTGATGTTCATGTGTGTGTTGCTGGAGCATGGCTGTGCTTGCATGCGTGCTTTCTCTTTTCATGCTCTCACACATCCCTGTGAGACTGTCATGTGGGCACTAAAGTTTAACAACTTCAGGGGAACAATAGGTGACAGGAACCTCAAATCTCCCCGCCCGTTTCCACAGCAACAAAGAAAGGAGGAGAAAAAGGGAGGGAAGAGGTACGAAGTCTTGTCTCCATCACTCATGCTCACATCCACTGCTATTTGGAGCCATCAGTCATTGGAGTCAAGTCTTTCCCTTGGAAATTGGCATGCAGGTACAAGCCTGCGTAACTGGCGGCAGTAATCTGTCTGGATATTGTCGATCCATTATCCTAAACAGTGGGGTTAACACATTCATTTTCCAGCCTTCATGATGGACAACTGGGCTCAAGTAAACTTCAATTGATCAGACAGAAATAATAGATTCTTTTTTCGAGCTATCTGACAAATGTATGATACCTGCCATTGCAAACTTCTGAAGCAGAATGAAATGGGGAAGTTAGAGTCTGATTTAATTATCTCACATTAGATTAAACTGATTTGATGTGATGACACTGAAATTGGGCCGTAACAGCAGCAGGTTGTAACAGGATACAGCCATGGACAATAGGGATATAACAACCCAAATTAGTTTTGGACTAAAAATGGTTTTAATTTGTGAATGAAAGAAGTTCAAAAATGAATGTGAATGTCCAGAATACTCTACCACTGGGAGCTTCACTTGCAGATATTGACTCTTTCATGCCTAATGAACAGTGCCTTAATGGTTTTAATGAGATTTATTACATTCCTTTTTAACATGATGAGCATATCAGCTTAATTATTACTAATATCTGTATTCATGTTTTGGAATGAGCTGCAATTTCTCTGCTGCTCTTTCTCTATCATGGCTGCATATTTGCGTGTCTGCCTGCAACTCTGAAAGCTGAAAATATATGTAAGTGTTGCTCACTCATTAAAGCACACACAGAAGAATTTTTCATTAGGGAGATGGGTCCTTTCAAATCCTGTCTCCCAAAAAAGAATTGAAGATGCAAACTTGAAAAGAGAAGGCACACCTCTATGACATATCTCAAAAGCATGAGGCAAACAAAGGGAAAATGAAGACACTTTTCTTTGAGACTGCTGTTGATTCACCCCAACCCCCCCTCCATCCCACCCCTCCTCACTATCAATAGGAACTCCTGCATGGAAATGCAGTGAATGGATTGATGGAAAACAGAATACTCATTTCCCGCAAAATGTTTCCACAGCCATCAGATGGCATAAAACATTGAAGCAGAAAAAGATGGAAAAAGAAAAAGAGCGGGAGGGAGAGAGAGAGAGGGAGAAGAAAAAAAGGTGCAACAGAAAAAGAGACCCAACATACCTCCTCCATGCCCCTTTGTGCCCCAAAGACCCTGCACCATGCTCTGCTGTGACTCTGATGAAAAGCAGGCCGCAATCCCTTTCAATTTGGCCAGTGTGCCCCAGTCCTGTTAAAGGCAATCGACTGGCTGAACAGAGGCACTATATCACAATATGCAGGTGCAGACGAGTCCGGCAGAGGAGAGAGGAGAGACATGGCGCCTTAGGAGAGAGAAAGGGACTCTGGCATCCATCTCTCTCACACTTAGGCTGACGCTCAACCATGGGGGAGAAACACACTCTCACCCACACACACACACACACACACACACACACACATAGGAAGGGACTGGGCAGCAGTGGGAGAGCAAGAAAATGAGAGGTGAGAGAGAATAGAAAAGTGGAGGAAAAATGGGACCCGTCACTTCCTTCATTTTTTCCCTTCTCACTTAGGCTAAAAAAAAGGGGACCGAATAAAAGAGAAAATGTATTTTGCGCAACTGTGGAGTGGGATAGTGGGGAAAAAAGAAAAAGACCTGCCTGGAATGAGAGGAGTGCAAGGTGTTTGTTTGTGGTGGGTAAATGCATGTAGGTGTGGGGAGGCCAGAGGCTTGGCTAGAGCTGTTTGTTATCGGGGGTCTCCAGGCCCCCCAGGCGTGCCGAGCTGCTGGCCCGAGTCAGAGGGGCTGAGCCTGGGGGAGGGTGAAGAGTCAGAGGCTTTGGCCAAGGATGGGTGAGAGGCCAGTAGACTAGAGAGAGCAGCAAAGGCCTGAAGAGGGCTGGAAATACCACATGAAAGATCAGACTTATCCAACAAATATTCAGTTTATTGACAGTCCCTGCCATCGCCTGCCTGCAGTGTAATTAAACATCTTGTGCCCAAGTTCTCCGAATAAGTCAGGTAGCCAATATACGGAGCTAGACCACTTATAAACCTGCACTCTCCTAGGCATCAGAGAGGACATCAGTGAGTGCTGTAGATTGAGATTGAGGATCATACCCTCTCATCCACTTGAGGGGCCGTGCTGTGGGAACACCGAGGAAATGGAAGCTGAGAACTCATAGCACAGGCCCGGGTCAAGGATTGGATATCACATGACGTCAGGTTTGCTTTATAAGAAATTCCTATCACACACACACAATTGTTGAGAGGTGAGGTCTATAACTGTAGGCCAGGATAAAACTGGAGCAAGTCTGCAATCACACCGTTTAACCATGACCTGTCAGTCATCCTTGGCTTTCGGCCCCGGCTTATCACAAAATATATTGGGTTGGATCAATCCTCTCTATCTAGGATTCGAACTTAATCTATCCCTGCAGAAATACCAACCAATATACATGCAACATACAAATTAGCTTCCAGCCACACATTACTGCGTTGTATACTGCAGTGTAAAAGAGGGAAAGTTGAAGATACTTTTTTTCCCCACAGAATTTATATTAAAATGTGCAGAGAAAAATATAATATATGATGTGTTGAAATTATGTTTTATAAGCCCTAATATCAGACCAACCACACATGTACATACAAAAAAACACTGCAAACAGTACAGAAGAATTAAAACAAATTTGACATGTCTTTTGTTTGCTGAATCCAGATACAAACTCGATTGGCAACACTTAAAAACTGTGAAAAGATGAAAAATAAAGTTTGCCACCGCATCTCTGCCACCTGCCGCTCTTTGATAATCAGCTGATAGAGGTTCAGTCAGTGACTCATCATGACACCTGAACACTTCTCCACTGGTTCTACTCAAAACCCAACCACTCATTTAGTTCCCTCCCCCGGTCACACAGGCTACACAGGATTATCGCTCAGCCTCATCAATGTCAATACTGGAATCAAGATCTATCTTTATGAATGGGTCTAGCTTGATTGCTTGCTTGTTTATGTGACATCATGTCCAGTGGACATGAAAAAGCAAGTCCAGGTGCTACCATATATCTATAAAGTGAGGTGAACACTATTTGCTTCAACTAAGAAAGCTATTCCTGAACGATATATAAAAAATATCATATTGCAATTATATGGATATATGGATTGTGATGGCTATACTGTATACAATTGCGAATTTGGTTGGAATTACCATTTCTGCATTTCATTTTCAAAATTGATGTAATTGTTGTTGGGTCTTGTACCAAACCAACATGTCCCTTTACATCTTGAGAATATCATTTGTTGTCCAGGGATCTCTGTACAACACTTCTGTTTTGACACATTTTACCTTTATCCAAAAAAATAAATAAATGGGTGTTTATTGCAGCACCTGTCATTTGGATATTGAATTTCACTTAAATTGCAACAAAGTGTGGGAAATATGGGGACTTTGTACTGCTTACTGTACACTGGTATCAGCAACCCACTGCAACCAACAACTCGACAGACTTCAAAACTGTGAACCATCCTTTAAAGCCATCTGCAGAGCAATGTGCACCATGTACATATATGTGCACACAAGCAAACATACACACACCTTAAGTGTACAGGCCAAACTTTCTTCTTTTTTTTCTCTCTCTCACAAGCAACTTTTGACAAGTTCTCCTCCAGATCCTGGAGTTGTATTCAGACTTGCTAGAAGGAAGTGCTGGAGAGCAGTCATGTAGAAAGAGAATGCTGTTACTGGAGTTATTAACAGGCTCCTGTGTTTCCCTCCTCTCAGCTGAGCTATTCAGAGCATAGCGTCCTCATCTGCCACAAACACATGCCGACAGACAGACGCAGCAGACGGACACACAGCGCAGCCCCCTCTACGCGCTGCACAGTAATATGTTTTTTGCCCATTTACAACAAATTAAGTTTCCCTCAAAGTGAATTTCAAGCTTGGCTGCCTTTGGAGGGCGAGCAACTCTCTTTTCATTAATTTTCATTCTTTTCCCCTGAACAAATGATCTACTGTACAGCCCGCTCTGCGTTGTGCTCCTCTCCCTGTCTTTTTTCTTTCTCTTGTTTTCTCCCCTCTTTGTCTTCTTTTTCCTGCTTGCTGGTAACTTTGGGCCAGGCAATGGAAAGCAATTACACTGTCAGAAAGGTGTATTCTGATTTATTAAAAGCCTTGAATGCTATCTGTTTTGCTCCCTCTTTTGTTTCCCCTTGGGAGCTGAGTCCTGACACCCAAATGAGACAGAGTGAGTGCTCCCTGCTCAGTTCTCCATCCTGAGAGTCATCTACGAAGCCAGCAGAGTAAATATCCATTGGCACAGGAGGACAGATATACGGATCTAACGCAGCTGTGAGGACGGGAATAGATTTGCTTCTGTAGCCCAAGAGGAGGGAGACACAAAAAGACAAAGAGAGGCAGAGAAGGGGAGAGAGAGACAGAGAGAAAGACGTGTGTCTGTCAAGCGCTACACTGACTCAGTTTAAGACGACATTCTCCTCCCTCTTTAATTTCATAAACCAGGTCATCAACTATCCACAGAACTCTGCTTCATAGCACTGCAGGCCCGCAGACATCAACCATTTCAGAGAACTTTTCATTAGCTTAATTCCTGTTCATTGAAAGAAAGGAGAGATGAGCACAGGGGAGAGAAAAGAGACAGAGAGACAGAGAGCGCTAAGCCATAAAGGTGTGAATAAGATCCAATTTCCAAAATAAATATTATCTCTGTCTGAGTAACCCAAACCCTTTTGTGTCAACATCATAATAAGGATCAACAAGGGGTCACCACTGCGTGAACATCACACCATCACATTCAGACGGCTTCACCTGTGATAGTTTAATCTATTTATCTCCCACACTTTTCCCCACACACAGTCGACCTGCACGGCATGAAACTATGAAGTTAAACACGCCACGGGTGCAGACATCTGATCCACATTTCCTCCCTTTCATAGTAGGCTACGCATTAACAACCACACCTAATGCACCCCCCTCCTCCCAATCTTCGCCAGCTCTCCCTCATTACTGTGTTCTTGATAGCCGGAGAGATGGCAGAGATGCAGAGGTGGGGGATGTGTAATAAAGCATCTTAGTATCCTGGGGGAACCATTGGTTGGAGATAAGAGGCCATACAGCACTATAACGTAAAGACATAGATCATAAACCTGCTTATCTCCGGCTCTCTCTGGACCAGCCTTCTTAGTCAACTGTCTGGGACAAAGGACAGTCACAGCTCAACCTTTTTTCTCTGATTCCTATTTGGTGAGAAGCGTCGGCGTTGAACAAGGGTCACTCACTAATGAAGTGAAATAGAAAACAGCATGAAAACAAGAGTTGTTGCCAAGAAACCTGCAAATGATATAATGATGACCTTTCCATCTTTGAGGAATTTCTACACAGTTCTGACACTGATGAGCTGTAGGCAGTGATTAACATATTATTAGACAATAAAGAGCCCGGCTCTTTCATCCAGATACCTGTTAGCCGCCAGGAAGAGAAATACAAAATTTCCTGAGGACAACAGAGAACAATTATGACAAAAACAGAGAAACAAAATGGCAAGAGGTAATGCGAGGACTCATAAAGTTACCAACAAGCGGAAGACAAACACAAAGAGAAACTTCATCAGAAGCTTGAGGAAGTAAAAAAAAAAAAAATGTAGTGAAAATTAAATTTCCACCTGCTGATATAGCTGTGTGCTGCATGTTTTTTTTGTGTTTATTTTTTTTACATTTTCCTTTTTAAAAAATATGCTGTTTTTTCCCTGTTTGATGTTTAGGCCACAGCTAATGCATTCATGAACAGTCTGCCACTAAATAATAAATTAAACATAAAACTTTGTTATCTCGAGCTGTTTACCTCTTAGCTTGGGGAAAAGCAGTTTACTTATTTGAGTGGTGTCAGCTTGCTTGACTGGTGAAGAGCTTGTGTCTGTCTTGAATATATGCTAACAAAGCTACAAAACTGTTAGAGGGAGTATATTGCTAATATTTCTAATCGTCTGTGTGACTCCATCTGTCTCACTTGTATGTGGTACTTAAGAGAAAAATACTGACTGTTAGGAAATATGTTTTCGATTTTTTGCTTTTGTGTTTTTTTTGCATGCTTGAACCTGTCTGTGTCTTCCGAGGATTCACACCACTTTGACACAAAACTGATGTTCACGTCTATTGTGCGCTTTCACTTTCCAGTGTCAACTCATCCGCATGATAAAGTGCTGATTGGCTATTCAGGTGTTGGCCTTTGAAGGAGGCAGTCAGTGGTTAGAGGACTCTCTTCATTACAAACCAATCACAGAGCCATTCACAGAACTGTCAACAACTGGGCTCTCACGCAAAGTTAGCATTAATTAGTTACTGTGATTAAAACTGGCACTTTGTCACAATGGGTGCTGTTATATCACATGATGACAATGTACGATGTGCAAAATCCTTACAACAAAGGTACGAACAGTGTCAGTCACCATTAGCTTCACACAAAGACAGAATGGTGCTTCCCTGGATATGATTTTATCATTATCTATTAATAATTATATAATATATACTGTACTGTATGTGTGTGTGTGTATACATACTCACATGCACACAAATATACCTCTGTAAGTGAGAATTTGTTACTTTGAGTTGAAAACACCCTTTTTTCTAATGCAATAAAACACATTTTAATTGAGAGGCTTTTCACTCCTGCAGGTCCTTGGAAGGCCCAAATCATAAAATCACTTATTAATGCGACAGAGGTCCATGTTGGCTAATCTCATCCGGTTATGTCGTGTGGAAATGTGCCAGGCCTGTGGCGCGTTTCCTGTGTTTTCTGTGTCTCCATCAGTTTTCCTAGCCTGGCTCCTCCAGTGTGGCTGCTGACCTTCTCCTCTCTCCACGGCTGGAGTGGCTATTGATTGGATCTTGGCACACAGTGTACAAACACAGAGATAAGGAGAGAGAGAGGGAGGGAGAGGTAGAGAGAAAGCAGAAGAGAGAGAGAGAGAGAGAGAGAGAGAGGCAGCCAGGCAGATATAGCTGCAGTGCCCACTCCACTCCCCTCCTCTTTCTCCAGTCACAAAAAAAAAAAAACCCTGTTCTTGGAGACTCCACTCCCACTGAGCAGACACCCCAGACATGGCACCTGAACACTGATAGCAGACAGGATTAGGTCTAAAATTCAATCACACCAGTCTAAGTAATGTTAAGTCACTGCAGCTGACAGTGACCACTGCTCATCTTCAACACAGCACAAGTGATCTATCATAATCTTGCTTTGATTTGTCAGATTTTAAAAGAAAAAAATAAATAACAGAGTGGATGTGACATCTCTGCACTGTGATTCTGAGATCAATAGATTAACTTGACGTGGGTTTGTGAACAGAATCACAGTATAATAGCCAAGCAAGGCCTCTTAAGTTGCATGCAGGCTTGGTCTCAGACAGCCTTAAGGCTGGTCAGTGGTCCACTTCTCCACCCTGAGGTCTCTCATTCACACTTTCTTCCCATCTGGTCTACAGGCAGAGGCTGTGCTGTGTCAGAGGTGACAAATAGTGTCATAGCCCTGCTCTCCCCTCGGGGGCCAGTAGAAGAAAAAACTCAAACTGCTGTCTCCGCAACTCCTGTGCAGACACTGCCTACTGGTGAAAAAAAAAGAAAAGAAAAAGAGAAACGCTTTGTCAACAGGCGAGGTGGGCAAATAAGTTGCTTTCAATTCCAGATAGCCGGGGGACACTTGAGGACCGTACAGAAATGAGGAATTTGTTTGAAAGAAGGGAGCAGTTTGGCATCTATTCAAAGAGGCTTGTTAGCATTGTAGCAGGTCAAACGTGTGTTGTCTCTTTCTTTGTGTCTCTGTGGACACGGGCGCCTCAGGGGGAGAAGGAGAGAGGTTTACTCAGATACTGTCAGGATGGTCTACAAAAGGAAATATTCAGACAGACAGGGACCAGAGGAACAGACGCTGGGCCATGAACCCAGCAGAGCAGGAACAGGAAGAATCCAAAACCCTCTCCTCTGGGGAATAAGAGAAACTCTTCTTGTTGTAGTCTTTGAGTGTGAGTGTGTGTGTGCTTGCCTGCGTGTGGGGATACAGTGTGTGTATGTGACTGTGTACGTACAGTATAAGTGTATGTGTGTGTGTATTATCTGGATCAGCAAGTTTTAGAAATGATTGTGAATCACCACTAGCACATACACAAACACACAGGACACTGTGCATACCAACATACACTCATGTTTTTGACATACAGAGGGAATTGAAGGCCTGTATTGGGACCCTTTGTGTAGAAAACACAAATCTGCCACAAATCAGCTATTGCAGTGGTATGAATGCCATGGGTTTGATTCCCTGTATGTATGGGTTCTCTCCAGGCTCTCTGGCTTCCTGCCACAATCCAAAGAGGATGACTGGCAACTCAGGGTTGATTGGCAAGTCAAAATTGTGAGTGTGAGCTGATATTCGTCTCTGTATATCAAAGACGAACATCTGGATAGACTGGTGAGTGACTTGTCCAGAGTGTTCCCTGCTCTCGCCCTGTGTCAGCTGGGATTCGCTCCAGCTCCATGACAGTGCACGGATAAGCGGTATAGCCAATGGATGGATGCTTTGCAGAGATACAGAATCATTGCTTCCATGCAATGTATGATTTCTCAAAGTTGTGTAACTATTGAGTCTAGGATAAATCAAGTGCGACCAATGCCAAAGTGCCCCACATACTGTATACGGTATTTTACTGGGTTGTTTGGGTAGATTATTCCAGAGTTACGGTGCCCCAAGAGCCCAACCCAATACCCTAACGCAGGGGTGTCAAACATGCGGCCCGTGGGCCAGAACCGGCCCTGCAGAGGGTCCAATCTGGCCCTCAGGATGAATTTGTCAAGTGTGAGAATTTGAAATTGCACATATTTTTATCAAGAAATTTCAAGTAGTTCATAATATGTTTTGTAAAAGGATAGTTCAGTAACTGTAAACATCTTATTAATGTAGTAAAACAGGGGAAAATTTCAATTTTTAAAATATATTTATAGGTTATTATGCTATTATTTTACTGGTCCAGCCCACTTCAGATTAAATTGTGCTGTTCGTGGCCCCTAAACTAAATTGAGTTTGACATCCCTGCCCTAACGTAAACATGCGGGGCCCCCAGGGGCTAAGTGGGCCTGCTCTGGTTGAGCCACGATCCTCTCCGGCTGGGTTGCAGCCTCCACGTTCTTCTCTAGCTTGGCCACGGCCAGCTCCAGTCCCTTCTCTGGCTGGCTGCAGCCCTCTCCAGCCCCCTTTCCAGTCCCCACCCGGGCTGGGTTCCACCTTCCCCAACCTGCTCTGAGTTGGCTCTCTATGGACGCCACTCCTGTTCTGGCTTCAGGGGTCCCGGCAGATGCAACTCCTGTCTCTAGTGTCCAGCCGGCGGTGTGTCCGGCTCCTGTCTCCAATGTCCAGCCGGTGGTCCATGCCATGCCCGGCTACAGTCTCCAGTGAGTGGTCTCTCCGGCTCCTCCAGCAGGCAGTCCGGTTCACCTCAGCTCCTGACATCATCAAATCAGTCCAACCGACCTCAGTCTTCAGTTGGCAGTCCACCTCCCTCCTGGTCTCCAGTTGGCAATGCTCCGATGTCGGTCCATCAGAGTCTTTGATCTTTGGTTGGTGGTTCGTCTCCCTCCTGCTTCCGGTTTCCTGTCTGTGGTGTGCCTCCCTCCGGTTCCTATCCTCCAGTCATCGGTCTGCTTGTGGCCTTCGCCCTACAGCCCTACCCATGTCCATTGTACATATTATACACTGTAAATAATACACAATTATAGCCTTTCCTTGTTTCAGTTTAACCTTATTCTCACATACCCTTGTTTGAGTTTCATATGGTTTTAGTTTGTATGTTCGTTTTAATTTGATGTACTATGTATGACGAGCTTCCCCTCTTTGACAGACCAGCAGCCGCCATTGGGCTGCAGTGATCCAGTGATTTAAGTGGAGCCAGGGCATTAAGTGTTTTTAAGTTAACAAGTAAGTCTTAGAAAGCTGCTGGTTTCCAATGTACAAACATAAAAGGTGGACTAATAATAACTTTGCTTGTTGTTTTGTTAGTAGTTAAGCTACTGCTTTGCTCTGTGAATTGTTTTCTCTCTTCAGCCAGTTAAGAGAGCAATACTGTAATCAAAACATGAGGAAATGAAAGTATGTGCCGTTTTTGAAGCTAAGAAATGAACACATTTCCTTAGATAATAAAACAAGCTTGGATGACTTTGCTAATTTGCAATTCCAAATTAAGTTTTGAATCAAGCAATACACCCAGATTTTTGACAAAAGGTTTTCTAATGTCTATGCATATTTACGAAATTGTCTATGCAGGTTGTCAGGGCCAATTATTACAATATGTTTTACCTGAAGTTGAAAAAGTTTAGGTATCGTTTTAAAGTCTATTACAGTAGACAACTTTTTATGTTAGATAAATCAGAAAGACGTAATGTCTTTTCTGAGAAATGTAGCAGTGAATCATCTAATCTAACAATGAGTAATCACTGTTCTTGTTTCTCTTTCTCTTGGATGACATCATGCCAGATGACAAGAGGTAAAAACTGAACTGTTACTGTATGGGGAGAATCAAGGAGTTACCATCCACTATAAAATGTCATAGAGACAGGAATTTAGTTTCCCGAGCAGGTGGATTCCACTCTGATTGTGAAGTCTCAGCTGGCAGGGGAAAGGTGAAGTGAGAGTGAGGAATATGTGAATTGAGAGACTGATCTGAAAATTGTATTGAAATCCTTCTGGCTTGCCCTTTTCATTCACAGCAGAACTGTTACATCTCTCTCCCTGTCTCTGTCCCACCGTCTGCCTCTCTCAATCAAACAGACGTCACCCAATGCAACTCGACTGAGGTGAATTTAGATTGTTTCAATGAATTTACACATGCTTGACTGTATGAAAATCAAACACACTTGCCTTGCAAATCATTAAACACCACCTTAATGAAGTGAGCCAAGTAAAGAGGTAAAAATAAAAAAGGAAAACCATTTTTCACAGGACCTGCGTCTACTACTGATAGGAGATTTTGTTCAGAGGAATACATTACACAACTCAACTCTATTTATATGCCAACTTCCATACAAACATGCAGCTCAAAGTAATTAAGCAAGATTAAAACAACACATAAGGTTGAACTGATGAGTAAGAAAATGCAGTGAATAAAACTACACTAAGTAAAAATACTATGAATAGAAACTGAATTAAAAACAAAAGCTGAGAACATGTTCTAAATAAATACAACAATTTCCTATGCCATGTTGTTATGTGGAAATCAACCGTACTCACAATGTTTTCAATGATTGATATTGATTTTCATTTCAACATAGTGTGACTAATCTTCACTGAACATTTTGGTTGGCTGCACTGTCAACAGATACCAGTTGCTCGAGTCGCAGACATGTTTGCAGCCCCAGTGATCGATACTTGCATCATTTCCAACTGAATTTTGGTCACGCTTAGGAAAACACACTTGCTGTTACAACCAGTAACCACAGATTTGACCAACTCAGTCAAAACTCAAACCTTAAGGATTATAACTTTAAAAGAAAACATGAAAAACATGAATATTTTCAATATTGAATCCGCAGTGAATGAAGAACCTAGTCTTAATAAATAAAACAGTATTAGACTCTGATTTCAGTATTATTAGGCTATTGTGTTGTATGTTCAGCTTTTTATTTTAACATTTTCTTTTAATTTTCTTTCAACTGTATCATCCACACTACGCTACTAAATTTTCAGTCTTTTCGGTATTTTATAGTCAGGTGCTCTGTACAAATACCTGTACTTTCATGGTGCCCCCCTTGCAGCAAGCTTTCCCTGACAAATGTTGGAGGACAGAAGAAAAAGTGGTAATCTCTCAAGCATTTCTAATGAGTTTTTCTCCTACAATTATTTGATAAGAGCAGACAAGACTGGAGGCAGCGTGTATGATACACTAGCTCCTACTGCCGAGGTGAGAGCTCTGCTGATTACACACACAGCCATTTACACACACAAACATACGCACAAAAATGCATGTGTGCGTGCGCGCGCACACATACACACACACACCCACACCCAGAGGCTTATATAGTCCGTCATCTCAGAGTGCAACAATCCTAATAATAACATGAGAGGCTGAAGTTATGACCGGCAGGCACACCTAAGTTACCAATCTGGGTCTCCTTATTCTGGACACACACACACACATACACTCCCACTACACCTTACAACCCTTCCACCCCTAATCTTCACTTCACTGCTCAGTTTCCCTTCTCCACTCATAGCAACTATTACAATTCATTCTTCATCTCCACCCGCACACGTTCCACCTCCCAACTCACCACGCTGAGTCCCAGTTGCTCCCTCTGCAGGTAGGGCAGGTTCCTGCGCTCCAGGCTGGCCAGGTAGTGCTGCAGTCTGGAGTAGGTGTAGGGGTAGCAGTAAGCAAACTGGTATACGTCGTCTTCTCGATCGAAGCAGAAGGCAAAGGACATGACATAGTTGCGTCTGTGGTCAGGGCAACGGTAGTAGTACACGTTTTTGGCTGGAAGCCTCTGCCTGCAACAGCAAAAGACAAAACACATTATGGAGACATTAGAGAGGTCATTTACAGGGAAGATCTTTTAATTCAAGAGCATGAGGGCTAGAGGGGTTAGAACTGCAATATTTAAAGACATACTACATGGCTGTCCATAAAGCTGGAATAACATGTTTTTACCTCTTCTCATGAAGTGATTGTGATAATGTGATTTATTCTTTTTTTTTTTCTTTAGTATATTTTTTGGGCTTTTAAATGTCTTTAATTGACAGCACAGTCGAGAGAGAGACAGGAAATGGGGAGGCAGAGAAGGGGAATGACATTCAGGAAAGGGCTGCCCGATGCAGGATTCGAACCGCGGCCGCCTGCAGTGAGGACTATAGCCTCAACATATAAAAAGTGTATATTTTCTCTTCCAAACATATCACTGTGAAAATTAAAACACAATTAACCTTTATAATAGGAATAAAAAGAGGAATATGTCTGAAAACAGAATTACTGTATTCCAACTTTATTGACAACCATATACGTTAGAGAAAAAAAAAAAGCTTTATCAACTTGTCAGTTTGCCTCTGAGATGACAAGTCCAGCAGGCAAAGAAGAAAAGAAGGGGGTCACTTGGCAATCATCTGCTCTGCTTCTTATATAAAACATAATGGATGGGTGAATATGTAAACACTGGAAAAAAAAATTCAATTTGTTTGTTTTAACATTCACCCCGTCCTTATATGCAAACTCATCAATTCTCTGATTATCTATCAAAACATTTTGCCGACAAAAGGTGGAGCTGATTTAATATAAACAGAACCATTTCTGATCATTAATCACCACTTTGCAATTCATCTTCACAGTTGCCATTTATCATTTAAGGCAAACCAAAGAAGCACAGACATATCAAAACATAACTGACAGATTTAAAATGAAATGGATGTGAAAAGCAAAACAATGAAATTAAATTTAAAGGAGTGAAAAATTACCAACTTACTTGACAAATTGAAAGGCAAATTTATTTAATTACTTAATGTTTAAAATATCGCTCCCCTCTAGAACGGCATCTGTATTCTCAAGGTGATTTAGCTTTTTTGGTTGGATTGTTTTTGTTCTCAAAGGACTGCCACAAAAAGGACATGTGGTAAATGATAAAACACGTCTGATAATAACGCTGAAAGATCCTTCACATCAAACGATAATTAACCTAAATGTCAATTTTGATGAATGAAAGGAGAAAACCAGCCATGTCTCTACGTCACGGTTGACCAAAACAGCTCATATCATTCATTTGCTCTCTTTTCTCTTTCTTTTTTCCCCTCTGACATTCAGGTTTGCACCTGTACTAAATGTGGCCAACCGGCGTTTTCAGCTTTACATTTTAAATGGCACCACTTCCCATGTGAACATAAGAGATTTTAATTATGAGGACTACAGCGCTATTGTAATATGTGTGATCTTTTGGATAATGTGTTTTGAATTGCAGTGTGAGTGAAAGGCAGAAAATGTGATTGCATGTTTGCAAAAATAGTTTATGGGCTTAGAACATGACTTTCATGTTTTATTCATTATATCTCAAGTTGTGGTGTAAGCGTGTGAGCAATTTGGAGAAATTAAATGAAGTGAGGAGCGGGTAAGCATCTAATCTGAGTGTGTATCAGTAAGTCATGTGTTGTTTGGAATATGACGCATATTTGTGTTTTGTTTGTGCTGATGGTTGTGTAGCCTACTTTGACTGCTGAACATTGTGTTGCGTGTCGTGTGTGGGCCCAGAGCTATATAAAGCTGACTGAGTCTTGCACCTCATGGGCGATCGATGGGGTTCAGGACAGCCGTCCACTGAACTTCTTTTCACACTTTTCATCCGTCTGTCATTCTCTTCCTCTCTTCCCTCATTTAGCCCTCATCCCCTGAGACATGTTGAGAAGGATGTTGTGTGTATGCAAGGGACTGTGTTTCCCTTCCTTCGCTCTTCCTCTTTCTCCACCTTCGCTTTTTCCTGTCTTTCTCTAAATCTCTCTTGTCTTGTCCTGTCACTCACTGACTCCACCTTGACAGTTTGCGTGAAGAGGACCAGGCATGGGGAACAACAGTGCTGCCATAGTGGCTCTGGAAGACGCTCTGAGAGAGGTGGATAAAAGGAGGAAAGAGATGAGGACGATGAGTGATTGGTGGGTTTCGGGTGTTGGGAGCAGGGAGAAAGGTGGAATAAGGAGATAAGGAGAAGATGAGAGAGCAGGGCGACGGCAGATCTGGGCCCGATACGGAGATAGACGGGAAGCAGTGGCGGCTAGCAGCGTAACGGCTGTGTGATGGTGGGGCTGGCTAGTGAGCTAGCGTCTCTGGCAACAGATCAGATGAAGATGCTATCGGGGCTGTGATAGGGACAGGGCCTGATAATCAACAAACAGGACAGACTGCTCTGCGCTAACTCTGACAGAGTGAACTTCTTTCTCTGACTCACCTCTAAAGAGAGAGGACGGGAGCGAGACACATGAGAGTTTTATGTGTTGGCTCAGACACCTAATACATCAGGTTTGGCTACTGTCTTGCATAGAAATGCATAGTGAACACACACATGCATGCATTTTCAAACACTTGAAGACGTCCCCTCTGGTACCTAGTAAAACAAAAAGCTAAATCACCCGGCCTCACTCAGAGGGGAAAAGGGAGAGAGAGGCAGGGCTGATTATTCCTTCAGAGGAGGAGAAAGGAGAATGTATCTGCATTTGGCTATCTCAGCAGAATACTAATGCAGCCAGTGGCTAGTTATACCACACCCTGCCTGCCCACTGGAGCCAGCTAACCAGCCCAGTCTTATGGCCTGTCAGGGTGGACAAAGAAACAGAAAAAACAAACATACAAAAAAAAAGAAAAAAGAATAGCATAAATGTTAAATACTGGGGGAAAAAAAGTAAATTATTTTGTCTTTCTCCTCCCTGAGTGTATATTATTCAGAGGACCACAGGAGTTTAAAGCAGAGCATACTGTGAATATAACTGACTGCCAAGGACAAAATTCACCTTCACACGACACACTCACACATGCATGTACACTCATACAAACTGTGGTGCCAGCCCTCTGAGGTGCAGGTTAATTAAAATAAGATGACACCCCACCTCTTTACATATTTCCCTGTTTGCCTCTGCCCATCCATGCAATCCCACTTCTCTCTGTTTCTCTTTCTCTTTCTCTCTCTGTCTCTACTGGGCAGCTTGCGACCTTGCCAGAGACTGGAAAAGTCCTAGCTAGCTATTGATTTTAATTACTGCTGCTTGTCCCATCACAGCATTATAGTCATAAGCCAGAGAAAATAGCTTAGACTTCTTATGGAAAGAGACTGCCCGTAAGGCCCAGACAACAAGCTAAAGAAGGGGCCGTACCTGCCTTTAGGTACCACAGTCACGCACGCAAATATTTAAAAAGAAAAAAAAAAGTACAGAATCTTCAGGACATGCACACTAATGCACACAGTCCCTTTGGTTTTTATCTAAGCAGTGGCTGCTCCTGCTCGGCAGCTGGCAATTTGTTTTATCTAAATGGTACCTCCCTTTGCCTCTCCCCTGCCCATCTCTTGACGTGGTACAGTGCTGTCGTTCCCAAACAGAATTATCACTGCATGGGATGGGGGGTTGGGGGGTGGTTGGTGGGGGTGGTGAAGCTTCTCCCAGATGATAACACACTCACACATGGTTTTACAATTCAGTGATTACAGAGACACTGACAAACACACACACTCACTCACACACAAGCGGGAATATGCAAAGAGTGGCACACATTGAAACAACACGGCAAACTCCAACCATATTGTGAGCATCAACATCAAGGTCATTCCTTTTGACACCGAGCTGCGGCACAAGTTGACTTCCACCGTGTTTTTTCATTGCGGCATTACAGAAAAAGAGAAAGAAGAAGAGCAAAGAGAAAGAAGGGGCACTTTAAGCTATATACACAAAAGACAGACAGCGGCTGACGAATAGAAAAAGAGACAAGTAAAGAGACAAAGTCAGAGACAAGGGGAGAACGACAAGGGAGAGGGTTTCATCGAGATAGCAGGCAGCCTTTAGCGAGGTGTCACTTTGCTTTGCTTGCCTGGGCTTCCCTACTTCTGAACCATTGGTAGCTACACACTCCCGCTCTGATTTTGATGGCGCCGGCTTCTCTCTGAAGTTACGAGATGAAGGCTTATAAATTGGTAGCTTTCATACGGGCGACATCTTGTCTATATTTTCAAATCAATCAAGCGTAGAGGACACGCCAATCACGTTGCTCTGAGCACTCTCACAGACAAAGGCAAAAACATACAGGACAAAACTCGCAAGGCCTGGATGCACACACACACGCACTCATCCACTCCCTTTTATTTGCTGTCTCACTGTTGTCTCTTTCAGCTTGTCAAACGTTCATCCTGTCAACTGTTAGGAAGGTTAAATGTCCAATATGCCTGTATAGTTGTCAAGCTCCACGGATCCCAACCAGCTCATTTGAAGCAAATAGTTAGTCCGTTTGGCAAACATTTCACATTGAATGACATGTTTCTTTACTCCCTGTGTGTAACTACACCAATAATTGAAGAGGCAATATTTTTTGGCTCTCTAAACCGCTACCAGATGTTAGATAGGCTCATTGTTTTTAAAACACTGTCCTGCCTTTTTGTTTTGCATACTTAGTCAAGCAGAAAAGAGCCTCTGAATCATCTGAGGAGTGTCAACCATGTGGCTGTGTATATTCATGCGTGTGAGGAGGTGAGTATACGAGCATTTGCGCACATGTGTGTAAATATGACGGCATATATATTCTTGAGGCATCCATCTATCTTTTTTGGATGCAAATCAAGTGGCAACAAAGCTTTCTGGAGACACTGTTACTAGGCAACCTGTGCTTGCTTTGTAATTTGGTTGGCCTGCTGTATATTAAATGTGGTGGTACAGTATATTTATTAGAGTGCAGCTCTATGAGAACGTGCCTTCGGTTGGGGCTAACTTGGGACTCCGTGCAGCAGGAAGCCATGGATTGTGATTTACCTTCACAAGCATGGAAGCACCGTGGAGACGCAGAGTGTATCATTGGTTTTTCGCCGTTTCCAGAGGTTAATCGTAACTTTCTGCAGCAGGCATAAAGTCAAGAAGGAGAACATTACGATTGAGGCTGATGATGTGAAATAGCTGGAATTAATGTGGCCGGTAGAGTCTTCGGGCTCGCAGCAGTAAGGTTTTGCAAGAAGCAATAACACGTGAATTATGGACTTTTCTGGAACAGGAGAGCTGAGAGTTGCACACCTGTGGAGACAACAGGCTGTTGGTGGCCTTCTCAAGTCAGAAAAAGCCCTCTGATGAGGTTGAGACATGACAGCAGAAGACACTTCCTCCTGGTAGCTGCTACAAAACACCCTGAAGGTTTGCCTCCATCAGATGGCCTTGTACACTGCTTCCCGTTGGAGGCATTGTCATATTACTGGTGAATTTCATTAGCTAATTTGTTGCAGGATTTGCAGCTTTTAACCCTCAGTGAAATTCAAGGTGAGATCCCCAAATCAAGTCAGTCAATATCAGATCACACACAATGCTTCACCTGAGTCCAGATTATGCAGCGGACATAAAGTGTGAAGGTATTTCCATAAAAATTTGAAAGCAGCCATAAATCTTGGAGTCTCATCTAAATAAAATATGGTTGCTGTTTATGGAAGTAACTCAGTTTGTTCTGCTGATGTGTTTAACACTGGGGTAGCGATTGTGTGTGATTATGCATCTGTTTGGCCATGTGTGTGTCTGTCCCTCTGAGTATAAGTGCAGTAATTCATCTCTTTGTCATGTCTAACTTTGCACATACTGTATCTCTTTCTACTTCCAACTTACAACCTAGTTCAGAAAAAAAGACCTTTTACTTCATCTTTTTTTTCTTCTTTAAATAAATATTTTATTGTCACAAAAATACTGCAAGGACATTTTTACTCTGACTCAGTTGTCCTGTTCCTGAAATGGAAACACGCTACTGTCGCGCTCCAGATAAGAATATAAACTCAATTCTTATCATGTAAATGTCTGCAATGTAAATATGGCTAGTGCACTAGCCAATACCTCTATCTCAGACTTCTAATCTGTTCCACTGAAAATCTGATAAATGCCCAAGATGTACAGCACTAATACACATGGGACGCTTTTATCACCCCTGAGATGGCACACACAGAGATGAAAATCCTTGCGGATTTGCGTCAGCTGCTCTAACTTGTGTACACTAAGATAGTGGCAATAGGGAAAACATATAGAGAATATGTACATAATTGAATTTTTTGTAAGTTTTTATTATTTTAAATTGAATTTTGTTGTCATTAAGTCTCTGATACAGTTGTTTGTCATCCTAAGACTTCTCCCTGATCACTTGCTGTGGAAATCCGATTTTGGAAGCTCATCATTGGAAGCGCATGTTTAAAATCCCGACTGCACAATATGATTCAGTAATTTTTAAAATATGAGCAGATAAGGGATGGGAACTTAAAATGAAATCTATGGGTTGTTTTCTCATTTCTTTCCAATTAAGAGTAATATTACTTCCTGGATGGACCAGTAGAGGGCCACCTGAGTGAGGGGTGACCTGTTGAGAAGTCAAAGCAGAAAACTCCAGTGTATATTCTACATCAGCTGAAACAAAAAGAGCAAAATACTTTCTTAGAGAGACATAAATGTGCCGTGAGGGGGAAAAACACCCACCAAATAATACACTATTGGGTGCATGTGGAGAGTTACACATTTATCTGATAACTAAAGGCTGCATTACATCTCTAACGTCATAATAGAATCTAAAAAGACAAGACCGGGCCACAGTGGCAGCTTAGAGTCATCTCTAATCTGTTTCATGCACACCGTTAGAGAAATGCTGCAATGGATGGCTGCGCTGTCAGTTTTCCTAAAACATGCCACATATACATCCCGGAGGGGTCTCGACTAGATTGAGCACGCTGGGTCTGCTGGTAGCTAGCTCCCCTGCGTCTTGTGGGGCAGCAGGGCAATTAGCAGAAAGCAGATGATCAGTGTGCCCTCGCCACTGTGGCGCCACTGGTCCCCTATGGGGCAACAGGGCAGGTGCACATTTGTCTGGAATAATGGGGGGCACAAAGAAAACACACACAGGCAACCATAAAAAAGGGAGAAGAAAAATCTCTCTCAACACACACACATACAAACACACACACACTGCTAATAAAATGATGATGTCAGCGTTCAGTCCCTGGTGAGCTGAGATGGTGGGAGTGGGCCTGTGTACGTACGTGTGTGTGTGTGTGTGAGTGTGTTTTAAAAGTAGAGAGAAGAAACCGGTCGTCTATAATTGTGTGATGCAGCATTTCCCAGAGTGCAACATTATACTCCCATCACATTATCTATGTGTGTGTGTCTGTGTGTAAGAGAGAGAGAGAGATTACAAGTGCAGACCAAATAGACAGACTGGCGCCAGACTAAGTCATAATAATAATGTTCCAAGAGACCAGACGCTTGTACAGACAAAGACACACACACACACACACACACACACACTGAAGACCCAGGTATATGATGTGCATATATCACATAATGCTGGGTAGATGATGCTCCATCTTCATGGTAAAGTCTGTGAAGTGAAGTCAACACAGCTGACCGGGCCTGAAAAGCCCACAGACACCTCTGTCTTTTATTTTCTTTTTCTTTCTTTTGATATTCATTGCACTGACTATGGTTACGGCAATATTGTTTTAATAATAAAAGTGTGATGATTCGTTTCATCATTTCATATATGACTGAGAGTTCAGCTGGATGCGGGAACATCTTCTGATCTCATTGTGTCTGAGTCGCACAGTGACTCAAGCCAGAAACGGTAGGACAAGTGATCTTAGATCAAGCAACAGCATCACTGCTGCTGTATCCCCCGGAATATAGTAGTTTTTTGTGTGTGTGTGTGTGTGTGTGTGTGTGTGTGTGTGTGTGTAATAAGGTCATACAGAGTGATGAGATCATCTTCTCTTTAAATTTACTCAGTGAAAGGCAATGCAACACACATGACACATTCTGAAATCACTTTTATTAAATTCCACATAGAGATGAGCTCACCTCCTGTAGTCCATTACACTGATCAGACTGACTGTTGTTGTGGAAGAATAACCAGCAGCTTGAATAATGCAGTAATGACCAAAATAAAAAAGTAAATAATCTAGGTTATTTGTCTTTTTATTCTGAAATATTTCAACACAGGTCTAAGATCTTTTTTTCTTTTTTAAAGATTTTTTCATCTAACTGTTGCTCATTTGACTTGTTTATAAAAGCAGTTACAATATTTACCTAAAGAAAACATTCTTTAAAACTGTGAACAACCTGAGGTATAATAACAGTGAATACTGTCCCTACCTCTTCCAGTTGAGAAAGTTAGAGACTATATAGAAAGCCTTTACATTACATACAAGAGGTCAGGGGAGCCATGTGATACTTAAAAAGGGCTGGTAGGAGGAAACAAAAGAACAGAAATACTTTAAAGTAATAGGCTAGATATGGATTAAGTATTCACTTCAGTCTACTCCTCTTTGGACATGTTTGTGTTATTCATATATACTTTCTAACATGTTATTTATTTAAATCATTTAACCTTTTTGCTTTGTTTTGTTTTCACAAGGCATTTTTTTTTTTTTTACATGTCTGAAATAAATTTTTCTCAAATCAAATGGAGAACATCTGCATCAGAATGGACATATGCAGAAGAGGGCGTCCTATAGTGGCCTAATATGAAACAGGTGAATTTCTAGGTCTATATTGTGATGTTGAGAGGGAGACTGTGCACATTGAAGCACTTTCAGCAAGCAAACTTACTCAATACAAAAAAAATAAACAACAAATTATTTTTGGCTGAAATTCACCAATAATGTGTATAGTAATAATTTCTCTACATAAAAAGACAAAAAAAAAAGTTACCAAAATAAAATCTGTGCTGAAAATATCCAATTAGTATAGAGACACAAACACAGTGCCAAACAATATAACCACAATGTCCTCAGTGAAATTATTCCAGCAACATTTTGAAGCTTAGCCCCTTGCTCCACACGTTATATACTATATACTGTACATACATACACAATGCTGTATACTGTATATGTATGTATTGATGTTTTTGGGGCTAGATGGATCAATAACTTTCTTCACGATTACAAGGGGTGGGGAAAAAAATGATTCAGTCTCTAAGAGTGGAGAAGACATGTGATTCTCAACTTCTTTGATGGGGAATTGATTTACAGATATACAATATACATTTTGTATGCTGTCATGCTATTGATGTTATGTTGATTGAACCACTCAACTGTGAGAGCATTTTGCAAACCACAGATGATAGAGTTATATTGTGCATACAGGTCTTAATAAAAATATTTTGCAGTCAGGATGTGATAATGTAAAAGGTGAATTATCTTTGCTAAAACAGAATCTCATCTACCTCTCTGTACTCCAGACCACAACAAATGTTTGGTATAAACTGAGATATTTTTATTTCATGAATGAGTGAGCAGATTAAATGATTGATATACATTTGTGGCGGTTGACCATGGCTCTAAAGTAAATCGGAGGCCACAGTGCTGATGCCCACCACCACCACAGTCACTATTAGCACGATCAACAAGCTAGCCCTGTGTTGCGTCTGTCAGATCAGTTGAATTGTATTCGTCTAAAATCTCTATCTATTCCTCTGTGCCCTCCCTCCTCCTTCCCTGCTGCGTCTGCGTCCCTCTCTCCCTCTCCATCCTCCCTGAGGGCCCTGCTGGCCTTGGCACAGAGATGCCAGCCTGTCTGCCCACATTTCCCTTGGCACAACAGTGGCAGCTGGAGGCCTGGATGCCCTGTCTGCCTCTATACTCCCCCAGTATATCACACATACACACAGACACACATACGCACGCTCCACATTCACTGCCTGCAGCCAGACGGGTGTCACCATGTGTGTGCCAGGGGTAACAACACCCACAGGAGGGGTTAGCTGCAGGGAAGGAGGGGCTAAGGAGAGAAGGAACGGGGTGGGGTGGATGGGCACTTGGTCTCTCAGACAACCAGATGCTGCCAATTAACTTCTCCGGCCACCGCAGGGCCGTAGGGGGAGAGTCTGGCACCTGTACCAGCCAATTCCCCCCACCCACCCCCAAAACAAACACACTTTCTTGTGGCTGATGGTAGAAGCATCATTGTGTGTGGCTTGTGTGTGAAAGGAGGACCACATGTCACACACCTTGGGAATTTAGAGACAAACACACACACACACACACGCACACACCTGTATTACTGTAACTGCACTCTCTTGGTCTTTGCTGAAATAATCTCTTCTCAACACGTGTGGTACAAATCAAGTGACATCTATCTCTCTATCTCTCTATCTATCTATCTATCTATCTATCTATCTATCTATCTATCTATCTATCTATCTATCTATCTATCTATCTATCGGTCCATGTATTTATGATAAACCTTCCCATGAAACATGACAACAATGTAAAATATTACTAAAAATAAGACATTATTCTAAAATATAACGAACATATATACATTTTTACACACACACACACACATATACTATATGTACAATTTCAGAGTGTAATTTGAAAACTATATGTGTGTGTGTGTGTGTGGGGGGGGGGGGTCTGTGTGTGTGTGTATGTGTGTGTGCGTGCGCGCTGTCAGATTGTGTTGGTGATTATACTAGACAGAAGGAATTACAGGCTATTACAGGGGAGAGCCTGTGGCTGCAGCAGCCAGAGCTGTACTGCCCTTAAAGGCTTATGGCTCTCAAAAAGCCAGCCTATTATTCCCACCACAGCACACAGCTGCTTGCTGAACGTCAAAGATATAAATATAGAAAACAAGCATGAATCTACGCTGTGATATAGTACTTGTATTTCATAGTGTCATTTGAAAACAAAAGCATTACCGGTTTGGAAGAAGAAGAAAAAATAATAATAACAAAGCGAGTGTGGTGTTTGCCTGCAGGATGGTAGGCTGTCATTCACACAGGACAAATCGTAATATGATAAACATGCACCAGGATAAAACCTGAACATGAACAAGTATAGAAGCCAGGTGACAGTCTGTATTTTTCCTATTGTCTCTAGCATAGACTCAACAAAGAACAAAGGTAGGATTCAAAGCAGTTTTCTTCTTACCTTCTCTTCTTTTCAACTATGCTACGTTGCCAAGTGCACAGATAACCCTGAACAACAGTGTTACAGCTGGTTTCAAATACCTCCAACCTGAAATGGCTTTCTGGGCTTTGAAAAGTCAAATGTTTTTAGTTTAAGAAAAAAACTACGACAAAAACGCTTCAGGCAGAAATATGTAGTCACATTTGTATCAAAACAGATATTTTCCTCTGTAGCAGCAACATCAGTGAGAGTGAATTTTAGTCATGTGTGCCGGAGAACAGACAACTTCTCGTCTGTTCCGATTTAAATGAAGACATGAAGAAGCCTTATAGACATTGTATCTGACCAAAATGGGTCACAGATAACTCTGCAATGTTGCATCACAAAGTTTAATCTTAAGAGAACAGGATATGGTGAATGATGAATATGGAGCATGTCAGCCTAACCTGTGTCTGTACACTCAGAGAGCCGTGCAGTTTCATTCATAAAGTTGATTCTATAAAATGTTATATCTGGCATAGCTAAACAAATACAAACAACTCTGAAGACACAAAAGTAAGAAAGAAAGAGCAGCTGCTCTCAAAAAGAGGACGGATGCGTGGCCTAGATCGAAACATTTGTCAATATGAGGTTCACAGTCTGACGGAAGATAAATATTCTGCTCATGAAAGTGTCTCTGTGAGCTTGTCAAAGTAGTCAATCTCACACAAACCGCAACTTTGCATCCTCCACTAAAGCAATCATGGATTTTAGTTAGGTGTAAGCCAATTATGTTAGGAGTCAAACTAAGAACATCAACAACGTTGTCATCATTCACACTATACTCTCTCACACACACATATACACACGCACACACACACATATATATATGGCGCTGTCCATCAGATGAGCCTGTTCCCTCGCCGTTCTGAGTGACAGATGACTTGTCACAGAGCTAAAAGGGAGAATATTTTACTGCAGATTGAAAGAGGAGGAAAAGGAGAGATGGGAATAGGAAAAAAAAGAGAGAAATTGCTCCATTACACCAGAGAGGTAAATCATTCAATGTGCTGGAGATCACAGATCGGCATTTACATTTACACACATTCACATGGGCACACATATGAACATGATTCACCCAGCCTCTGTCTTTGTTGCTGCATTTGCTCTCTCTCTCTCTCTCTCTCTCTCTCTCTCTCTCTCTCTCTCTCTCTCCTTCTCCCCGTTTCACACATATGCCAAAATATTCACATGAACACGCGCACGCACACACGCGCAGATCATCAGAATCCAGGCCTGAGAAAAGCTGAGAGACTGGATCAATGTTGGGCTCTGGTGATTAGCCTTAATTGAGGAAAAAGAGCTATGGGAACAAAGAAACATTATGACCTTTTCCCTGTCTGCACACACCACACACTAATAAGATACATTCACATAATATCATACTGACCAGAATCATCTGACTACATCAAAAGCACTTTCTCATAGGAACAGTATGCAAATGGATGACACAGAGAGAAAAACAAACCCCGCGGATAATTGACTATCCTTGCCATGTTTTTGTGCATGAATGGCAATTTCCACTCTCCTGTCGAGTGCATGCTGATTATTCTATCAGACAAAAAGAGGTCCGCGTGTGATGAAAAGATTGGCAGTGTTTCACATCCTGGTGCTGTGGAATGGCCTGTCTCTCTTTCTGTCTCTCAGGCTTTCTTAGTTCTCTTTCTTCCTACATCCTCTCTGTCACTCGCTCGCTCTCTCCCTCTCTCTCTCTCTGCGCGTGTCAGTTCATGACTGAGTCAAATACCACTTGTCAGGAGAGCGCTGTTTGGACTGACATGAGATAAGAACAGTTATATGTTATTCCTCACGGCTGCTGGACAACGGAATATGACTGTGAGATGCAAGTAATGCGTGGACGAATGGCACATCATAATAGTGAGGCCTGCAATGCAGCAAGTTTGTTGCCATCATTTTTAATTGTTTTTATATTACTTATATATCCCTAAACGGTGATTTATTTGTTTCTAGTTTGAAGTTTTCTGGAGCTGAGCTGGAGCTGAGTTTGCTGAGGTCACGAGCTAACTCCATTTACTTTAAAAGGAGCTGCATCCGGGCAAATAATCCTGTTTGTGCTGATGCTTCGTCCACACCCAGCGCAGGTCTGCACTTCACAATGCACAGCACTGCAATGCTTCATCACAGTCAGGTGTGGTCAGAAGTGCAACAAACCCCCAGAGGTCAGTGCACCGATGCATTCATTGCTTCCACAGACGGACATGTGCCTTTTCCAATTCATGTCCAATCGATTTAATTGACCACAGGTGGACTCTAATGGAGGCGTGGAAACAACAACTCAAAGATGAACAAGAGAAACGGAGACATTTGAGCTAAATTACAAATGCAATAGCAACGAGTTTGAATACTAATGTTAATGTGATATTTCAGCTTTTTCTTCCTTTTCCTTTAATAAATTTGCAAAAAAAACTCTACAGTTCTGTTCCAGCTTTGACATTTACCACAAGGCTGTGAGATAAGAAAATGATGTGGAAAAAATTAAGGGGTCTGAATACTTTCTGAATGCACTGTAGGTGAACCACAAAATGGAACCAAGTGATTTTTTTCACTACATGCTCATGTTAATACAGGATCTATTGAAGGTGGTGGCTTATTGAAAAAAAAAAAAAATCACAAGGACGGGGGCTGAATTGATACTCTTTGAAGATGAGATCCCCAGGAAATTGGTTCCTGCTGACTTTATCAGATGGGTACCTCTGAGAAATGTAAAGGGTTAATGTGAATACACCCCCACTCTCCCTCCCTCTCTCTCTCTCACACACACACACACACACACACACACACAGACCACAATGTAAAAACTTGCATTTGTTAGGTTTCCAGCTTTTCAGATTTCTCTCTCACTTACACACTGAAATACACACACACGTGCACACACGCTCACACATAAACACACAGAAAGCGATTATCACCAAAGGTGCGTACGCCTGCTTGTAGCTGTTCCCACAGGGAAACTAGCTGTACAGCTTCTCCACTCTCATTTTTCATTGTCTGCTTATGATGCCCCATGTGAGCACACTGACTTTCATTTAACCCCTCACAGCACACACGCAAACACACACTCGCATGCATGTATGACGCCGACCCCTCCTTTCTGTCTCCATCTCTTTCTCTCTCACACTTACTACATACAGACACACACATACGCCGACAACTGCTCCCTGCACCCCTGTGTTTCATTGCAGTGGCTAAAATGAAGCTGTATAGGCGTGTCCACTAGCCGCTGCAGCCACACACTGAGGCTACTGTGACTTTTTACAACCACTGCTCTTTTTTCTTTTTTGGCACACAGCTCTAAGATGTTAGAGAACAAAAGTATTATCATATCCAGGGTTGGGACCATTCAGTATATTCAAACAATATATTTTTATATACCCCAAGGTGAAAGAAATGTTTCCACTTGACCAGAGAAAGGGCAGGGTCACCTACACAGCAGCACCCGTGAGACAGGTGGAGTCAGTGTCTTGCTCAAGGACACTAAAGCAAAAATAAATACCTGACAACACAAGGAGGGCCTCAGCTGAAGGTCTCCTCACTGACTGTACCACACTGCTGGTGCAAATGCTGCATGCACTCCATGCACTTCCACCTTATCCTAGGATACTGTATGTATGTAGAAATGTTAAATAAATTGATATGAGACATGTAGACCCATTTTCTCTCATTTGTCCAATCTAACTCTCATTTCTGCTCTAAACTCGTCAACAATGTATTGCTCTGAGGATGACAAAGGGACATGCATACAGATACAGTAGCACTGGTGGCGATGATATGAAACCCTAGACTGTTGAACATATAATTAGGTTTGGAAGTGATATTGATCATGCCCAGAGTATCAACCTTATTGACTTTGTTGATTTTTTTCTAGGGCCATCAGCATGGATATTTCTGACAGTTGAACATTAACATCATAAAATGTCATAATATTCATATGACTTAATTTTTCTTCTACCAGCATCAAACCGACACAGATACTTGCAAAATATGAGTCTGCTGCACTTAACGCTAATTAGCAAATGTGCTAATGTGCTAATTAGGTATTGTTGAAGTGCAAATCTTGAAAATTTCTTTTAAATAAATGTGTTAGGTCACTATTTATGAGGCACAAGAATGGCAAGTGCACCTGTGGCCCTCTGATTACAGTCTAGCAATACTTATACATTAGCAGTATCATGAACTGGGCACCTGTGGCGACATTCTCAGAAATAAACGTCATATTATTTTCATCTTGCTGCAGCTTCACATTTAAAGCATTTACCAGGCTAAACGCAAGTTGACTTTTACTATAAAGTACTCAAAAGGAAACGTGATGCATTTGTCAGTGAGCTTAGCACTCCCTGCTGATGTTCATTAAAAATACATTTACAAAACAAGACAACAGTCATTTTCAATAGAAGAACAGTTGCACAGAAATACTGCACAGAGTAATAAAATAAGAAGGAGCCTCTAGAGCGAGCTGTTAGATCAAGAGCTGCAGACGACACACTGCACACCTCTAACTTCTCAGCCAGGTAACAAACTCTTTTCATTGTGCCCTGTTGTTCACAGCCTCATACCATGTGCAGCATAAAACCAGATAACCTTTGCTCACAGAATGACGGAGAAAGGCCAGTTACTGTCTCCTTTCTTTATTAAAACAACAGTCTCTTGTTGTTTTGCTGCCCCCCACATTCAGTGACTAATAGATAATTGTTACCACCAGGACTTTGAGACTTGCCCTTTACTGTAACATGTTCATAGGTGGTGGCAATACACATTAGACTGCAAGTATTTCCACTGGTAATATATTTATATGGTAGCATATACATTTAATTCAAATAAGCATGCTATAATGTTTGGCAAAATGGCAAACAATAGTGGCTGTGTTAAAAATATTTTTTATTTATTGAATTTTGGCAACAATTCCTTCCACTTTCACAGCAACAACAATGACACTTTTCTTGTTGAGACACTAGTTACTTTGCTCTTACAGCTGTATTTTTTATTTTTATATGACTGGATTAAGAGACACAAACATCCTTTCCTTTGTGGAAAAAGAAGCTATCCCAAAATTCTATTCATTAGTATCAGTAATATGCTGTTAACTTAAAAACAGTTTTTACTGAAACTTGCTCCCTGAAAAGCCTTCAGGGGAAAATGAATAAATTAGGCTACTAATTGCAGGGTTATAGACAGACTAATGATGCACTAGTTATTTAATAATTGGTACCTTATTGTTGGTGAAGGCATTGTTCACCTTTCGAGTTGATGTGATCACAAGGGCAATAAAGGATAAAAAAGTGTTTTATGAAAACAGCAAAAAGTTAATTTTTAAATTGTGTTTTTCATATGTTTTGCATCTTCCTAACATCACTGTCCATGTGGGATAAGAGAAGTATGCCTATCGCCTCCAATAATCAATCAAGTAAAAAGTAAAAAAATAGGCTATATCCTCTATCTGAGTTGGAGTTTAGTCTTTTGTGCCTGGAGCAAAGGCTGCACTTATACTACAACTGCTCTGCTGCCCTTTCGCTGTCATCATGACGGGAATGTGTTAACATGTACTAGTACGTTTGTGGCATATGTGTTTGTTGGCGAGTGGGTGTGTGTGTATGTGTGTGTGTGTCTTTGTGTGTGTACTGATTGATGCCTTCCAGGGCAGTAGCGTGATTGAAACACCTCCTCACCATAAAGCTGTCGTGCGCGTGATGGAGTCGCGGGGTCATTTTATGCATCACACCTGTCCCCCTTCCCCGCCACGCTGACACACAATCAAATAGGAAAATGGGCGTATTTGTTTTCCTGGCCTTGAGAGGGCTTGTGCGGAGGGTTGTATATTTCTGTGTGTGCGCGTGTGTGAGGTTTTGTGCCCTTAATATGTGAGACCCACTCACTCACACATGAAGTCAGAGGAAGACAGGGAGACGGAGAAAGCGTGACGGAAAGAAAGAATAAAAGAGAGTCCTGAAGAATACAGAGCAGTGATGGTCGACTATTAAAGATGGACAACTTAACATTAAACAACCTGCCACACAGGCGCACATACAAACACAAAGTGGTGGAATGTATACATGTATATTATGTATATAGTAAGTGCATATCTGCTTAATCATTACACTCACATAACTTCAATTCTGTGGCACTTGTACTTATATAATATATATATATATTTACATATTCATCAGTTTATCAGTTGATACAGTTTATATATAAATGAATTAGCTCCCCCCAGACCAGTTATGCCACTTAAAAGCTGCATTTTAACACCTCAGGAATAATGACCTATATTGGCATAGAAATACAATACAACACCCAGGGTAGATCATTTGAGATTTTGTGACTTTTGCTTCTTGTACATAACTAGAGAATTACTAATAATAGTGTAGTTTTAGATCACTACATTGCTACTTTGACTTCAGTAGGGGATGTGGATACGACAAATACAATTTATTATTATTATTTTTTATTATTATTATCATCATTACTTGTTCCACAACTAAAAGAGAAAAAAAAGAAGAAAAAAAAACAACAACTGGTAACAATGATCAACAAAAGCTTGCTAAACAAAGGATGCTAAGCAGCTCTAGTTCCCTGAGTACCTGTTTGCTCTAATTAGCTTTGCTGTTGGTCAACCCCCAGCCTGAACTGTGACAGTGACTCACTGTTGAATCAGGAGGTAGTTTATTATAAAACACTGATGTGATAATTGTTTTTTTTCCCCTTGAATGAAACTAAGAAGAACTCAGAGCATGCTCAACATGTGTTTTGTGGGCTACGTACTGTATCTACTCACAACTGCAGCAGCATTTTCTACCTCACATCTGTTCTGCTTTCAACTGGCATTTACTGTTGCTTAGACTGAAGACAAAGACCATTGGGGATGTGGTACATTCTTATAGCTGGGCTTGAATATCCAATAACATTCTCACACCCAGCCCTTGAGGGGCTCAGGCAGCGGAGGACTACCCACCATGAGCTGTCACCATCTAAACTGCACAAATCTGTGCTGACAGATAACGATTCCAACAGTGCCATAAGCAACAAAAAATCAAATACATGGTGCAGAGATTTCAGTGGCATAAAAAACATTTCTAGAATTCATACATTGTCCCCCCCTATAGATGAACTTTTATGCTGCCACTGAGAGTAGAAGTGTGTGGGTTGATCACAGCAGGCATTAGCCCCTTCCTACAGAAGAAAGTAGCCTACGTAAACGTGGAAGTTATTCAGTCTCAACACACTAGCGTAAATCTGGTTATGACAGGCTTTGGAAACAAAATGTTTTCTCTGTCCACCTTCAACAGTCTTTTGGATTTGAAACTCTTCCTTAATTAATTAGCATACATGGTCTTTCTTTTAATACAAATACAAAATGCACTAGGAGACTGTCTATAGAAGGAAACAAAAAACATAGGTTGTTTGTCCAGCAGGTATTAACTAACTAATCACAACCTTAACATCTAGTGTACACAGTAATTATGGTGTGTGTTGTTGTGTGAGAGCTCGTATATCCACGTAGGAGGAGGTTCGGGAGGATGAGGCAGTTCAATAAAACTTCGACACAGGAGAACAGTGTTCAATACGACGTTAATGTAATGTCATTATAGTATCCATGGCGGCAGAGATTGTCAAATTATCAGAACTACTTATTTAAAGCTAGCAAGAGATATGCAGGGTTGCAGGTGCAAACTTTTGACCCTCTGTGGGCAGACTGTTTGATCTTCAGCCTCGTCCTGGTTGATCCTTTACCAACATGGAGATAAAGAAAGTTCATGGGTTTTGCTTTCTGATTTTTCCTCTCAGTCTCACTTTAGAGTTGCAGAGGATGATAACAGCGTCACCCCAGGAAACAAATGATCTGTTAAAACAGGACACTTTATTTTTAGATCATAACCTTTACTTTTAATGGTATTCGGTAACTATAATTTCAACACGGAACAGATTTGACAGGGTTTTCTCTACAGATGTCTTAGTGGTTAAAAATTGCCATACTTTACATACAGTGTGGGCTTACAAATTAGATGCAACCACAGTGATGACAGCTTGTTTACTTCCGCCTACGACCCGGATTTGTTTATACTTGCAGTAGCCAAAGCCATTTCTTCAATAAAACACAAACAAATACACATTTTCAAGATTGTGTGAAAAATTACACATTTCATTTGATGGGCGATTTATTTGAAAAGGGGGGTTGATAGAGTTACCCAGTGAATTACATTGTATATAACTGGATTAATTTCTGACGGCATTAATTCCAAAGCCACTCCAAAACTGATGTAGATACTTGTCTTTGAATGTCACATGTGGGTTGACAAATGTTAAATTTTAGTTGACACTTTGAGGAACACCAAACACAGATGGGTCAGGCTGGGGGTGCTTATACAGTAATTCATTTTTAAAAAGTAAAAAAATATATAATTAAAGTGTCCTTTTTGCCAATCTAGCATTGGCAGCACACAACTGATGTAGAAATCGTTTGAAAAACGTTTTATTTCTGTCCTGATTACCCTGTGATATTTCACTGTACTACTGACTCACTGTAAAACAGATCAAACCTGTGTGCTAAGAAACATTTGGGAAACCAGCCCCAGACCTAAAAATAGCCCAGAAAGGCCCCTAAAATAATGACCCTGGCTGGCTGCCGTAGTGTCTGAGGCTGGCAAGACAAACGACTTCCATTCCCGCTCAGTGTCTTTAATCAGCTTGTGATAATTAACGCCACACTCCATTGGCCAAACAAATATCTTTGTCAAGGTGCTCATTGCTGTACAAGTTCTTCTCCTGTTCTCATAGACAAGATAACAAGCAGTCTTTAATTGCCTTAATTTTGTGTAGTAGCATTATAGACTTTACCCAGTGCTCTTGGCGGCTCTTCTCTCCCTCTGTTTCCCTTACTTCTTCCTCCCTCCATCCCTCCTTCCCAACAAGTACATAAAATATTTCATCATGTTGGGCTGGTGGGCAGTGGTAGTGGCATCAGACTTTAATAAAGTGAATGACCTTGTGGGATTGCAGAGGGGATAGATTAAGTTTGCCTTCCCTACTGGCAGAAGCAGCCACCTCGGTGGGGTTTCTTATCTGGAGCTTTACTTAATTACCTGCTTTAATTCTAACATTCTCTAAAATGACCCCTCGCCACAATGAGACAAGCTGTTTTAATTAAACAAATGAATATGTCGCTTATCGGGCGGGATCAGAGCTCTCGTTTGTCACAGTAACAGTTAAGGATGCCGCTGATGATCACGTTATCAGTGACTGGGCCTGAGTTTCACCACACACAGAGGAAGGAGGCAGCCGATGCTATCTAGTTACTGTATGTGGTGCTACGGTAGAGATACAGGAGATTACAAAAAGGCCCATTAGATATAGCAGACATGTCCACTTAGTCACATTGTAATCAGATGAGTTTCCTAATGCAGCTATCCATCCCTTGTTATGGTGGTAAAAAGGTTTATAGCCCAAAGGTAGAGAAATCTGCGAGAGTGGAGTCAAGTCATAAGAAAAATAAACATGAGGAAAAAGGTACAGTACACCTAACCAAAAGAAAACCAAAAATAGTTTAGCGGCTATTCCCAAAGTCACTGACACTGGGCAGCTTGTTTATGGTAGTTATATAACAATATTTTAGAGTGTGCAGAGGGTTCCTGTGCAGCGCCGCCTGACCAAATTTAATGGGAGAAGTGTCAGAGAAACCATTATACCAGCAGGGGCACGCACAGCCCTATTACATATGGCTGCTGGCTGCTAATGTGTATTAGCAGGAGACAGAGGAAGCAAGGTGAAGATAAGTGATTTTGCAGTAGCTGGATAAGTAGGACAAAAGAGGGAGGGAGTAAGTTGGGGAGGATGAGACAGAGCGAGCAGATTGGGAAGGGACTGGACTCTACCGGGGCCGCAGTGAGAACAATTTGGGGGTTATTTGGAATTTGGAGTTATTTGTGGTATAAAGACACGAGGAAGTGCAGGCTTAAAGTTATCAAGACCCCCACAGTGAAACCTTGACATCACAAGTAGAGTCTCCATGTTGCTCTGTGCCTTTCACTGGCTATATACTGTACTGTATGATGTTCACGAGCAAGAGTTTAACTGGAACAGCTTGTTCAATGTAGGAGCTTAAAAAAAAAAAAAAAAAAAAAGCAATCTAAATGTTAGAAATCAAAACAGGACTGCTGGAGCATCTCAAAACACCAACCACTAAAACAGGGTGACAGCGGTATTTTCTGTCCTTTAATAATTTAGTGAGGATTGAAGGCTGCTCTTGGCAAGAAAGTGTGAGTTTGCTGTGTTTGTGTCTGTCAGCAGCAAAATTCCAAACACTGTATTTTTTATTTTTTATTTTTTGACTCGAACGGGGCACCTTGCCCAGCCCAGGAATCCCAAAAGCACAGAAAAACATAGAGCAGCATGCCTTACTGCCAAACACATTAGCTTTCGTTCTTTATTTAAGCCTTTGTCAAACTATCTGTGGTACTCCACTCACACAGCCACTTTTTTCAAGGGCTCACTGGCCAAATTTTGCCACTCGGCACCAGTGGTGCAAGAGTGTGGTAGTATTAAAGGAATGAGGGGGCTCCTCAGCTTGGTCTTTGACAGCCCCCTTGAACTCTGTGGGCCTGGTGATAAAGTGGCTTGATGAGTGGGCAATCTCTGTCTGCCAGCTGCTGGTCTGGCCAGGGGAGCTGGGACGGTGCCAGGGTGAATGAAGACCCACTCCACACAACACACACACACACACTGAGATGTGAATGTGAAATAGGAATGTATACTGGCCCATGTTTGGCCCTGAATACCTGAGCACTCACACTCAGCAGATGTGTACAACAATCTAGGCATTAAAACACAAATGTTAAAGTTGCATGCATTGTATACTGGTGTGAAAAGACAGACATCCAAAAGGCCACATATAAAGAAAACTATTAAGGTAAGCATAGCTGAGATAAAGACGCTCAATGAGCTGATCAAATGCAAATCTGCAAATCACTTCAGTGCTAACTCACTTTTGAGTGTATCTGACATCATGGGTATTGAAATATTTAAATCTCAGTCCCACATCAAAAACTGTAACAAATATGAACCCTGACCTGTCAAAAACATTTTTATTTATATATTCATTCATTTTTACAGACGAATGAACAGAATGCATCACTGGGTTGCTATACTTTCACTCTATAGATGCTGATGATCCTTATCTCCATCTCTTATACTGGCTAACCACACACACACACACACACACACACACACACACACACACAGGCCAAACAGCCTAGAGATGACTGCTCCTTGTAAAACAAAACACCGACTGAGGTCCTTTAAAAACTTTAATTAAATACAGTATATAAAGATTTTGTGTTGTGCTTTGTTTTCTTGAATTGCAAAGATTTCATTCATGAGAGAAGGGATTTAGGGATGCCACTGATTATTTGTCTCCTGGTCGGTCAGCCACTTTGGGTGAGACTGCGAATGGCAACTTTATGGATGGCAGTAAAATTTTGTTTGAATATTCATGGTTCCCAAACGAGGAAATCCAGTTGACCTTGGTGATCTCGCTGACTTCTCCTCCAGTGCCACCACGCGGTTCACATCTGTCAAGTCTGAGCGAATGGCTCAACTACCATTAGATTCTACTGTGATTTTTCCCTATAACTGTCATCCAGTCAAAATGTTTACTGAGTTACAAGCAAAAACCTGCAATACTAATTACTTTCCCATTATCTCAGTTATAATTGGTGTTTGGTGAGTAAATTGCAACATGTTAAAACTCTGAGCTAAGATGGCGGACATGGATAATATCAATACATTATGCCTGATAATCATCAGCAGGATGTCTAACGTGTTGTAGACACATCTTTCTGTTACACGTCCTAACTCATTTTACATACAGTATGCATCCTGTATGGGTATCTATATCAGTGACGTACTTTGGTTATGTACCGCTGCATGTGTGTATTTATACTTCAGGTGGATTTATTCAACCTGCACAATAGCACATACAACAAGACAAAGAAAAACAATAATAATCTTAAATTGTGGTCCTAGTGAAATATTAAACATATCCATTCCAGATAAAGTAAATACAGCTCAATATGTTATATATCATATATATTATCGTCACAGATAAATAGGGGGCATTTCATTCACACCGCTCTTTGACTGACTGCTTGATGACCAGGAGGTGATATTTATCATATTTAGAGATAACAGCAACATGAACCCTACTCTTTGCTCCATGCATATTCAGATGTCATCAGCTTGTGGATCTTAACTAGATTAGAGGTTTGTGTGTTGACATTCATGGCTTTCAAACAGAGCAAGGAGCTTTCTGGCTGATTGCGCCGACATGTCAGCCGATAATTCAGGAAGTAGAATACACATGAGTAGATTGGACGGCATTGTTCACTAAATGACAAGATCTGTCTTCCTCTCCGCCTCCTTAATTATCTTCCTCGGTTATAATTACACGTGTGAAGGTCCAGAGGACAATCACTGTTGTGTTGTACTGTCTGCTAGCTGAAGTTAGATGAGATAGGCAGGAGATACTGTAGAGACCGACACCCGCTGTTAATGAAGGTTACTGTCTGCCGTTTGAAAAACACAAGCATTCATTATGAGAATAAAGCAAAATTTACATAAATTGTTTGGCGTCGTTACATTTGATCAGGAGTACTACAACATACATCTACTACTGCCCTTATATGTGTGTAAAATGACTCATAGTAGTAGACAAACACAGTAAACTGTGATTAACTTGAAATAAAATTGTGTAAATGCAGCAAAGTTGTCTTTTATTTCACAGTAATTGTTCCTCAAAATCCACAATATTACCAGCAATAAACAGCTGACAGTTAGGACACACTGGAGGCTTTCATTAAGAATAGTGATGACTGAGAACAGTGAGTGACCTGGGGGTCTTTAAGCAGCCTTGTAATTCTCTCTTAATGAAGCCGATGAGTAAATGATTTGAGGCGCTGTGCATGAGGAGTCTGATCCCCCGTCAGCATGTCTCCGCGGGGTTAGTAGGAACCTCAAGGGAGCCCGCCTCCTTTCTCCTCCCCTTCACCGCCTCCTCTATCCTTTAACCCTCACTTTTCTTTCTTTCTTTTTTTTGCAGCTACTCCCTCTCTTCCATTCGTCTTTCTCACCTTGCTCTCTCCACATCCCTCTTCCCCCCACTGTCTGTGATCCTAATCTCCTCTAAAACATCTTTTCCTGGACTGTGGGAGTTGGCAGCTAGCGAAGGCCACCGTCAGACTCCGACTGACTCATCCCGTCATAAACAACTGGTGGGTGTCGGCATGCTGGCGGCCCTCCAGTTTCAGACACACTCATTTTGACAGGTCATTTTTTTATGATGCTGATTGTTATTTTCCCTGTTATTGTTTTTCTTCCCCATGACTTGAGATGGGGGTGGGTGGGGTGGGGTAAAAGTACAACTCTCTGAGATCAGGCAATCTTACTCTCTGGGCCAGAAAACAAAGATGACAGTAATAAAAAGGAGAACCAATTGCTCTTTCATTTCATTTCCACTGGGAAATCAGGCTGAGGGAGGAATAAAGGAGCTATAATAATAAAGTTTAAGAAAACGGCCTATGGCTTTCTATTCCCTACACAAACCATGAGGAGAAGCCACTATGGACAGTACAGTTGCTTAGGGTCATCCACATTATTGGAGGGAAGGCCAGAGGACATGAAGCAAGTGGTGGGAGCAGTGGGGGAGAAACAGATGACATTAAACCCTTTCCCTCCTATACTTTCTTAAGGAGATAAAAGCATTTCCTTCCCATTTTCTTCAGTTTCATGCGGAGGATGAGGCAGGAAATTGATGAAAAACGAGACGGAGAGGAGATCCTGCTGGGCTTCACTTGGTGGCCAGGCACAAACTTCAGGTGAGCTATTTGGGTCTGAACCTGTTCTCAAAATCGGATGCCAGTAGTTAACGTAATTCTACTTAACCAGAGTGTTTTTTAACAGTGCATCATTCTATGCTGTGGCATCGTTATATTGCTCATTACAGTGGCACATAGTGCAGCTATCTCCGCATGAACATCCGAGTTAATGGGCCACAATAAAGACACCACTGTCTTCATTTTATGGCTCGGTTTTCTAATGGCCTACTTGGCTTTCTTGCCTGCTCTCTCAAAGGAGCCATCTAGGTCTCTTTAAGACCCCGATATTCTCAGTGCACTCTTTCCTTCTGGCCTGTGTCTCCCCCCATCCATTCTTCCACTCTTCCTCATTCCTTGCCCCCAACCACCCACCCAACCCACCCACCCCCCACCTCCCGCCTCCCGCCATTCCTGTCAGCTACAGGCAGCCTGTGGTTGCCCAGGGCCTTTTTCCTGTGCCTTTAGTTTCATTAGCGGGCCCCAGATGCTTAGCTGCTTAGAAAATTATGAAGGGCCAAAGCCAACCGCCTCCAGATGGGACCCATCTATATTCAGATGAGCTGTTTCCTCACATTCAGAGCAATCCCACCCTGATGTCCTACAGTGTCGTCAACAAACATGCTGACAAACACAAACACAAGCAAGTACAAACAGATGCACACATTCACAGAGGAAGCCATGTGCGCATGTTGTGCACACACCCAGGGCAACCCAGGCAAAACACACACACACACACACACACACACACACACACACACACACACACACACAGCTTGGCTGGGTGGCATCACTCTCTCTGTAGGAAAACAATAGCTTAGCTGTGACACCGTAGTTTGTGCTGTCTGCTTGAGCTCTTATCCTGTATTGTGCAGTGGACAGTGACACACACAGATTTTCTCGAATGGACCATACGAGTGACAATTCTACAGTGGGCTCTCTCAGATGATTTCATTCTTTGGAGAAACAATTTCATACATCACCACAGGAAGCCACTCTAACGATGCAAAGGCTATAGCTAGTTTGATTGTAATGAGAATGCAGCTGACGGCCGCTCTATCTCTTAACCAAATAACTTTGCTTTTCACTCAGAGATGTTTTTCTCTTTTTTCACCCAGAGATGTTTTTCTCTTAGCACAAACACGTGCCCAAAAACAACCAGATGCCAGTTGGAGCTATGTAAAAATAAACAATAACCTCTTGAACCTCTTGTGCAATCACGGGTGCAATAAAGGGCCAATGCATAACAATGCAGCCATGATGTTCTGGTAGGATGCCTATGATGTGGACACATGAAGAGGAAGAGTAAATAAATCATTATTCTATCAACTTGTCATCTCTATCCTGTCATCTTTCACTCTTTTTTTCCATACATCTTTTCCTCTTGTCACTTTAACTCTGCTGCAGTAATTAAATCACAGTTGTGCGTTTTGAGACAGTCCAATCCCCCAAACTTCACACTCCATTTCACCGCTCACATCTCTGACACCCAGACGCATTCGAGCAACAAGAGAGAAGACCCATTTCAATACAATCATACAAGCAGCACAACCATGGAAATGTCTTGACACACATACACACAAAAAAACCAAAACAAACAGATTTAGATGTGGGGACAAAGTAAAAGAGAGAGATGTTCTAATGACAGCACTGTAGGTAAGACAAAGAACTAGTTGAGAACTGATGGAGGTTGTTTGTGTGTCCAAGTGTTTGTGTCTCGCTCATGTTGGCATGCATCTACACAAAGAGTTTGTGTATCAATGAAAGCACAACGGGAAAGTTGTAGAGGAGGATGAGAAGGCAAAGCAAGTAGGAGACGAGAGGGATTTCTTCAAGGGGTCCATTTTCAAATGAGAGAGCTGCCAACCGCAGATACTGACCGCGCTGAAGCATCTGTGACACTGGAACCTGCTCCACACCACTGTTGACTTAGTGGAGCCATCTGAATTCATTACAGCATCTGACACGCACACACACACACACACACACACACACGCATTGCACACGCACTCTCTGTCTTGTGCAGAATGTAGATATCAACCAAGTCCTACAGTACAGAGTGTCCTAATGTGTCCCATAAACACCTGACAGCACGACTTTGTGGAATCGCTGAGATATCCATAATCCTTTAGTTGGAGTCAGGGGGTCAACTGGCCATCGTGTTGAGCACACCCAATAAGCTTCAAACAGCCTATAGCCGAGCATCAACACCCAAAAACCCCTCTGCAGTATTCTGCACAGCATGCAGGCTTGGCTGCTATATATGCAATGTAAGTCCAGCGTGTGGCGAACAGCATATAAAAATACTAGCATTATTAACACAGAGAATTCTGTTGAGCCTCACACTGGGCTTACGACGACAAAACATTTTGCAGTGTTCACGAGAACAGGCTGAACAAAGAGGGGTGAAGGTGAGGTCTCGAGCCTACAATACTAAAAGCAGCCGCTGACTTACAGTACAGTAATCAGGGGACTGTTGGCTGCAGAAAAACTGCAACGCCTCACCTAGTTCATTATAAGATGACACAACCAATTTGTACCTCTGCCTGCTGCAATCTACCAAATCTCCCCTGACAAAAGCATTTAGATTAGAGCACTTTCAGGGAGGGCTGCGCTGACATGCGTACCCAGCCTGTAAAAGGGGAAATGAAGTGCCTTTTTAATTCTCCTCCAGGCAAACATAAAACTGTCCAGGTAAGTCATTTGTGGGTTGAATGGAGAGCCAGGAGCAAGTTGCCTCTCTGTTGCAATACCTCTCCCTCTCACTCTGCTTTTTATCTACCCCTTCTGTGCAGGAAGCTGTGCACAAACATGTGTTATAACTAACACAAATCCTTATCCTCATCTGGAAGATTATTAATCTATTTGTTACATTTTGTCCCATTATTTCTCCCACATAATCCTCTTTTACTTCCTCTGGCAGCATGGTAATGAGTTTCTGTGAACAAGGAAGCTGCACGTGTTGTTGATTGTTCTGATTGGCGCTTCCCCTTCTCTCTTTCGCTTTCTCTCTCTCGCCCTGTCTTCCTCTCTTCCTCCCTCTTTGGTTTTGACCTATCCGAAAGAATAAAGACTCCCAGATGGAAGAGGAAACTGGAAACAGAGAGAGGTGCCATTTCATGTAGCGAAACAGAACTTTGTGATCACTTTTCATCTCTCAGGTCTTTAAAGACAACAGGAGCGAGGTGGAATGGGAAGTAATTGCCCAGGAACATGAACGCCACTCCAGAGTTTGGCTCGAGTTACCAAAGCACAGCTACAGTACATCAGGTATCCCCTTCTTCTTCTTCCAAATATTCACTCAGATTCATACATCGCATAATTAGGCATGTGAATGTGTGTGTGTGTGTGTGTGTGTGTCTCACTTTCCCCTGTGCTTGGTTTTTATTAAAAGATTTTGTCCGTCTCCCTTATCGCACAGACAATGTTGACGGAGAGGAGACATCATATATAACATTTTTTTAATCTAAGAATCTTATATAAAACCCATAAGCTGTCGAATGATTGCTACGGTTCCCACTCCAAAATGGAACTTCGAGCAAGCAGACAGCACGGAGCGTAGTCTCTGTTTTAAATCAAATATAAATGCACCCACCCACAGACACAGGCCTCAGGCATGGTATACGTGTAGTAAAAATTATGTTACAGTAAAAGATCCCAGTAAAGCTGCGAAATTGAGAAACATGGATGTGAAACGACAGTAAAGCTACTGTGGTCTCTTGAGGAGGAGAGTGGATGTGTAAAGCCTTGGCTGACAATCCATTTCTTTCCCTTTAGCCTCACATCTAACAAGTATGACCACAGGGAGATGAGCAAAGAGGGAAATATGTGAGGCGGAACACTCCAGTACTAAATATCAACATGGATTGGTTGCAAGAGAAGTCAACAACTAGAGAGAGAATTTATTTATTCCACTACTTTGTGTTTTTAATACTAAACAAGCAAGTATCATACCACTGAGACTCTTGCTGTGGAAAATAATCTCTATAACGTACATGACGGCACTATATAATTGTGCTTTGTCTTGTTCCATCACATCTGTAGGGAAACCAGAACATTCCTGTTTACATGCCCTCTGTGTATTGTATATGTTACACATGTGTGTCTATGTGCCTCTGGTCAGGGGATATAATGGTAAAGGCTAAGTCGGACTGAGAGTGTTCTCAAATAACAAACAAGGGGTCGCTTGATGTTTTTATGAAGCGGGCGTGTTTGGAAATGAATCGTTAGTCTCGGTTTTATTGCTCAAATTACCCGAGCCGGTCCTTGTCCTGTTTGCCCTTAATTAACAAGCGTTCAATTCCCCTATTAATTAGCACACGCTGTTAGCTATTTTACATCACTCTTCATTTGTCGACAATTGAGAGGTCTATTATTAAAAGGCATGCCACATGGTTAATTGTGCAAGTGGCTCAGCGGCAGGGGAGGAGAGCACCAATTTGCCGAACGTAGGGAGGAGTCCGCAAGCTCTGTGGTTCTGACACAACCTTTACGGTCTGTCTTCAGCTCGCTGCCTGACACTGTGTCCTCGAGAGAGTGAGACCATCTCCCTTCCTACTACTGTCACACCTTGCTGTGTTCAGACCCAGATGTGTGGCAGTACGGCAGCAAACGAATGGGTGGTTCTAGAGGTTTCTTTATACGGCTGATCAGTACATTTTCCTTTATACTGTAGGATGTATGGTTACAAATGAGCTGGTCTACATCCCCTCTGCTGAGGTATTTCATTTGTCTCCGTTTAAATGTGTAATCCAGTGGTTCCCAACCTTTTTTGACTCGTCACCCGATTTGGACATCACAAATTTCTGGCACGTGCACGGCCGTCAATCATGATGCGCCAGCTCAGATACTTTTATATTCTGCATTTTATTTGAACTCGATTTATATTTGAGAAAGTGAAAGTATAGAATACAGTTGTTTAAGATTGTGTGTGGTGTTTTTAATCATAATTTTAAAAAGAATAATAATTGGTTTAAAAAGATATTTTTATCAGTATTTTTTAAATCAATTACTAGACATTTCAGGCGACCCCATTTGGATTCCAGGCGACCCCAAGTGGGGTCCCGACCCCAAGGTTGAAAAACACTAATCAGAGTCAGAGACACTTCATACAGTAGAAGACTAAAATGCTTAAAGTTTTTAACAAATGTAACATGGATACAGTGCAGTACAGTCAATACCCATAGAAGAAACAGATCACATGACCATTTCTATAGTTGGAGGGGTTGATTTGTAGTGACACAGAGAATTGTCTATGGACTCAGTTCCCCTACTTTCTCTATAATGAGTTTCATTCTTTTTCACCATTTTCAAGTCTTCCAGTCTCAAGCTGTCACAAAACCCACCTCAGCAAAAAATAACAGATTTACTGACTAATTAACAGAGGTATAACAGAGTAAATATGGAGCTGTTTGCCGTGAGGTTTCCCATGCCAAGTTGCCAAAAGTGGGGGATTGTAGATGTTTGTAGATGACTGACTGAGGGATAAAGTTTCACTACTAGCCAGCAAGTCAAGTGTTGGGCTTTCAGACACTTTCAAATGAATTGATATCATCATGGAGGTGTTTACTGGTCATGTTGCTAACCTAGCACCTTTGCCACTAAATTTACTTTTCTGTCCCCTTTAGCAACGTTTTACCCAAAAAAGCTTACAAATATACATCCCAAAATGCAACTAGCAAAAAGTTGATTTATGCACAATTTCACACATTGAGGGCTCAGATTACAGTCATACATGACCTATTTTTGTTAAGGTCATAATATGTCAACATTGCTTTCTAAATTTGGGTCTGTAGCCCATAATACAGCAAAAAAAAAAATAGAATAGTACAGGTATAGCAATAGAGCAAAAACTATGAAAGTTCAATTCATGAAGCTGAACACTGAATATACTGTATGAATGACAGGGCAAAATTCACAAAATAAAGTCAGCGAAAAAAGTGAGATCTGTAAAATAAGCAGAACTAAAACAAGCAACGTATAAAAAAGAAAAGGAAAAAAAGAAAATTAACACAAGAGCACAAACAGGTGGGAGGCGAGTCTGCCTGAAAACACTGTAAAGACAGACAAAGGTGAGCAACGAGAGACACAGAGCAGTAGAGGTATCCTTTCTCTTTCCCTCTCTGCCCGCCTCACCTATTCTCACCCCTAGACCTCGGCCAGGGCTTAACAAGTGGCAAGGGAAGCAAGCAGGCCAGAGCTGTGCTGATTGACAGAACAATTACTGCTAACACGCACCCCAATGGAGAGGCAGACATCTCCAAATAGAATTTCACTATAACTGTTGCATCACACGCTTACAGGAAGGATTTTGGTAGAAAAGCAAAATTGCCTCACTGACTGACTGACTGACTGACTGACTGTTGGTCTGTCCGTCTGTTTGTCTGTATTACCGGCTTAAAGCTGAGCACAACTGATTGAAAAACACTCCTCTGTTTTTTTTTGTTGCCTCCCATAAATAGAGGAGGAAAAAGCATTTACCCTTGATCAAGGTTGGCTGGTTCTAACTTTAGAAGCAATGTTTGGCAACCCATTTCCTCCAACTCTGACTGTTCATCTGTTAGCTCAGCTAGAGGAGTAGCTATTTTTATCAGCACACCTACTGACTGACGAAAAAGTGGAAAGTTAATTAAAAGAGACACCACACATCAGAACATTTCCAATATATTATGCATCACAGATCTAATAAGCTAGAAATGATGTGGAGACACGTATTTGAGATTGTAGAGTTAAAGTAACAATGTCAGAATTAAATGTAAACTGTGTTCAAATTGTTTTCGATTTACCATTATTTATTTTACACATTTCATATACAGTACTACATTTACACATTACTGTATATAGGCCTACACAAGCAAAGACGTCAATATAGATATTGCCATGAAATTGTACTATGATCCTCATTTTGCACAGATTGGAAGGTCTCTTGTGTAGCAAGGCTGAAATCATAAGTTGATAAATTGATTAGTTGATCAACATAAATTTGATAGATTGATTAAAAAAAAAACAATTCTGAACTGAGCTCTGGGAACTTGAGCTGGATATTTCTTCCACTGTGTTTTGACATCTCATTGATGGAACAATCAACTAATTTAGAAAACAATTAACAGATTCATCGATAATGAAAATAACTGGTGGTGGCAGTCTTAGTATCTAGTGTCTGTCTAATATCTTCCACTCTGCTCCACACTTGGCTCCGTGTGAAGCATCTGTTGGTTGATGCAGTCGGCCTCATGCAGCCATCTTGGCCATTACCCCGCCCCATGGCATTCTGGCCTCCAACAGCTGCATTACACCACGCTCTCTGACTTTCTAATTAGCTTATCTCAGAAAATAAGGATGCTGGGCAATTCTTTGCTCTAGCAGTCTAACAACAAGCAGACTGCAGGGAGCGTGGTTGGCACCTTGTGTCACCAAGGGGGCTGTTGTCTTCAGCAGACTAGTACAAAAAATATGGTTCACACTCACACTCTTTCCTCACTCACACAAACACTCGACTCCTTTTCTCAGTTTCTTGGCATTTTCTTCACTCAAGTCAAGCCATTTCAAGTCAATTACCAATCACGAGAGACTATTTAATTTCAAAGATTTCATATTTTTGGAAGTCACAGTGATTAATGAACGTGATGCTAACACTTTCAAGAAAGTTTGTTTGTATTCAGTGGATCCTCAAGTACACAGAGAAAGCAACAAGGGGTTGTTAATCAATTGTTAAGTTCATAAAATAAGATGAACTTACAATAAGCAAAATAATACGTTATTTTGCTATTCCTTTTATAATTTCCTCAACACAACAACAAAGATATAGAAATATGAAGCTACAAATACGATACCTCTGCTCATTTTTCAATCACTTTTTAAGGAGTCCTATTTTGGACAGAATCAAAGCCATTTGCCCCAGTCTCACATTTCAAGGCATTGTAGTCCCTTTTAATTAGTCTGTCCATTATTCATTATTTAAGACGTAACCTGTAGCTGTGTTTAAATGGCAAATGATACTGAAAAATGCAGAACTCTGTCAGCTCAGATGTCTCCTGGCTGGAGGAGTCCTGAAGTGAGGGATGGAGGAGAGGGGGATGGAGGAAGGAAGAGAGGACAGATCCTTCCACCTGTAGCAGCGAACGTCCTGCAGGACTGTAATCTGCCAGTTGTCTCTCACTGAGACGTCCAGCTTAGCCGAGGCCAACCAAGCCCTGCAGCCTCCAGCACCGAACGATACTGGGACCCCAGGACATAAGGCACCTGCACGGGGAGATAAAGGCTTCAACTCCTGAGCTAATACTGACGATTCTTTTGATAAATACAGACATGGGGTGGTGGGTAGAGGGCGGTGGGGAGTGGGGTAGCAATCTTTTCCAGCTCACTCTCTCTCATTCTCTCCTCCCTGTCTACCTGTCTTGGTAATCTCTCTTTCTTGTACTTTCCACGTTTTCCTTCCTTCACCCTCTCTCTCTCTCTCTTCCTACGTCTCTCTGCAAGTCTCCCCCTCTCTGTGTATCTCTCCCTCTCTCTGTACCTTCTTTATCCTGTCCTATGTGAGTTTGGATCAGACGGGCAAAGCTCTCCACGCTCTGCCTTTTTATTTATTCCATATCTGTAACTGTCAAAAAGAAGATTGCTACTTTAGGAGCTGTCTGTGCTTTGTTGTGCTCATGGAAAGTCAAATGGAGGTGGTTGTGTTAAAAGCATCTTGACCACTTTGTGGGGACACAAACAATGTCAGCTGTGGTCTTGGAAGCCCCAGACAGTTGAAAATGGCTTTACAAGAGCATGAGACATGATGCCTCTTAGATGGCACAGGGCTGAGAGGAGTGGTTAAAACTGTATTAGCCTGGGGAGGTAAATGAAGTCGGGCCTCAGCAACACTACATCCTGCTGTGTCTGTCACTTAAATACCTATTTACGAGAGCTTATTTAAATATAAACATGCCCAGTGTTGCATGATTAGCGAATTAAGAAAAGCTTTGGGACCTAAATGACCCAACAAGGCTTCTGTAAAGATTAACACCTCAGACATTCACGATTATGTCAAATGCGAAGTCAACATGATTCAGACGACCTGGGACGATAATTACTTGGCAGAGAATGTCAGTTCAGGGATATAACAGGGATATAACTTTGCTTTATACTGTAGTGCTGTCTACATAGTAACTTAACTGACAGGATAACTACACTCACCTGAGAAATAACACCAATTTTAAAGCAGGCACTGGCCAGCGTCACTGTAAATAAATGGTTGGCAGGATGAGAGAACAGTCATGGCTCTGGCACCGTGAAAAAGCCGCGAGCACAACAACGACTCAGAGTGCAAACGTGTAACTTCACCGCATGGAGGCCAAACAGAGGAGGCGAGGAAGCTGCATCGTGTTGCACCATGCGGCATCACAGACAGCAGTTCATCTTTCCTGTCTACGGTGTCATGCCCGTTGTCTCTTCCCATTAGCCTGCGACCAGCATGCTACGATATGGTCGGTGCAGGCGCTAGGCTAGCAGAGGCAGACAGCTCAGGGTGGCAGATGCCTGGCGTTGCTGCGGATGCCCTCCATCAACTGATGACAGATGTCAGGGCTCCTCTTGGATGGCAACACTTCATCACACTACCCTATTCTCCCTCTTCGCCCCACTGGATACACCAGCCTGCTTGGCAGACGCCATGCCCAACCCCACTGCACCAAGCCCAATCCCTCCTGCCACACCTATTAATTCCCACACATACACACACACACACACACACACACACACACACACACACACACATTTTTGCATCCATCAGTCAAGCAATATTACATCAGACAGCCGTCATACTGGCAACCAATGGATCACATGCTAATGCGCCCAGACGCATCCACTCTGGAAATAGTATCCGTCTTTAGAGTGTGTTTGGGTGTGTGTGTGTGTGTGTGTGTGTGTAGGAGATATAGAGAGGGGATGTGTGTGTCTACTGATGGGCAGGGGAAAAAAGAAGTTTTTCAAAGTTTTCAAAGAGAAAGTACTCTGTTAGCATTCTAGTGACCATGGTGTGGACTCAAATTTTACAGATGAAACAACATCACAGTACAGCGTGCAAAGTGAAGTACAATGGAGCTGATAAAATCTCTGCTAATGTTGTTATCGCCTACTTACCATTTTGGCCTGCTGGTAGACTTCACCACAGGAGACATGCCATCTCTGTAGAGGCTCTTGGTCTTGGAGAAGTTGACCACATTGAAAATGACTCTCTGAAAGACAAAAAATGGAAGCCACATTAAAGTCAAGTCAAAGGATTTGACCTCTACTAGCTGTGAGCACCACAATACACTATATGCTGTCAGGTTACTGTGCTTATGTGCAAAGAAATGAAGCAATGCACCAACAAGGCCAGTGGAAAAGAAGGTTACAAGTTATCAGACACTGTTTTTTCTACTTTGCAAATGTTTTCTAAGAAAGAAAAAGCATCAAATGTGTTTGTCAGACCTCAAGGATACTAAGAATAACCTTAGGGGAGTAACACTGAAGGTGAACACATTGTTGTGTTTCCATTATGGTATATAGTAAGAATGTCTTATGAGTATGTGTTTAAAAAATCACAGATGGACTCACACTTTACAACCATTTGTTGTTGTTTGTAGAGACTTGGCAGTGGCCAGAAAACATACACTCACATTGTGGAACAAGCTCAGAGAGAGAGCTAAAGTTGCCACGACCACCACGGACCACACCACAAACACACTGTATCACAGTACATTAACATGACAGTGGGGAGATAAGGCAGCTTTAATGTCCTGCAGATGATCCCATGTTGAAGTAACAAAGTTCCTGATAAAAACAGGCAGCGGCTCTGAGGAGTGCCAGCCTCTAATCTGGGAGGACATTATGGTTCTCCCCATAGGGATGCTGCCTGGCCCAAAACATTAAGCTGTGCCTGGGGCGATGGTGTCTGGCTTTCCACCTGCGCTGGACCATAGACTTTCTTTCTTAGCTTAAATATTATGGAATACCCCCACCCCCCCTCCTTCCTCCCACCTCCAGTATGCATGATTAGGAGTGGGAAAATGTCGAGAGAGAAATGAATACATTTTTTTTTTTAAGTCAAATACATAAATGGCAATGGTAATACTACGGTGAGGTAAATGAATCCTATTGATGGGGCATATCAAATTACCAACTAAGTCCAGGTGGTGGAAGTTAACTGGGTGCTACTGAAATCCTATTACAGACCCCCCACCCTCCTCTCCCTCCTTTTCTTTCTCCTCTCCCTCCCCCTTATCCATTTCTCCCTTTTTCTCCCGCCTAGCATCAGAGGAATGGGGATTGCGGATTGTGGCAGGCTGATTCAGACTTAGGTAAAATGACATCTAACTGATGTTGAGACTGGCAGCAGGCTCCTGTACCAGGGAGATAAGACCATTGCTGCTGGCATTTCAATTACACTTTACTGCCCCGCACATCTGTTGCGAGAGCTACTTTTCAGCCTTTTCCCCTCAGGCAAATACAGCCTTACTCTGACTCCACTGGCTTTCTTTGACTGCACAGCCTCCTCCCTCATTCTTTATCCACAACAAATTCAGATTGTCTTCCTCCTTAGCTTCACTCTACCCACTGTTTGTAATCTATTTGTTCGGCCTGTTTAACTCAGAGGGAGCTGAGGCTGGACAGATGACTGAGACACAGGCAATGGGAAGAGAGAGAAGACTGAATTGCGGGCAGAATGACACACAATACAAGGGTGGTAAACAGTCAAGCAGAGAAAAAGCCACTGTCGCAAGGCAGACTTAGGGATGGACTGAGAGACAAAGAGACAGGACGACAATTGCACAACAGAGATAAATATGGACGGTAGAGAGTTACTGAAGGTAATTAAAGGAAATAAACTGGGCTTTATTGGATTGGCTGGGTGAACAGATGGAGGGGACACAGACAGGTGGGCTGGAAGGTAGGGAAGGAAGCATAGCATGTCAAGCTCTCAGTCTTCCCCTGTGGCCCTTTGGTTTTACTGAAGCTAAACAGATTAAAAGAGGATTTGTTCATCTTGTAACGAAATATCAGATCACGACAGTTTTACAAAACAACATAGGACAACCCTGGACCATTTACTGACAAGAATTTTTTTCTGAGGGTGTACGAGACAAGGGTGTGCGTATTACCACCTTACAAGAGTGTTGTATTATTTCTTTAGAGCAGCACCTGCTATCTGATCTCGTGCAGTAACAGGTTCATTAGGCGTCGGTTTTCTGCAGGAGCTCCTCATCCTTAAAACTGACAGCTATTGCTTGCCACAGTCAGAGTTAAAACTGCTCACTGGTATATATATATTTTATACACATCTCATTCATCTAGCATTTCAAGCGCACACACTCACATTTTTGGATCTTGACGTTATCACATAAAAGAAGTATTTGTTAACTGTAGACAGTAAGTTAACCAGTAAAAGGGACAAGAGACTAGAGTTATTTGGCATCTGTCTAAATAACTGTTTTTCTGAAAGACAACAGTACTTTAGTGATTTATGTGGGTCATTCGTGAGGATTTAATCTTACAAAGCATGAATTCTATGAGTACAACTGTCTTTGAGCTCTCGCCTATTAATACATTCAGGAATAAGTCCTACAGTACCCAGCACTTCACAGTGCTACTGAGGTTAAGCAGATGGAGAGGACCAGTGTAATGATGATATTTTTTTGCGGCCTTGTGTTTCCATCTGTAAAGAACACCTCTTATCGTGAGTAGGAGCACAAAGCTCAATTTTTGTGGCCTTGGTTGACACAAACTACTCCAAAATCAACAAAAACCTTACACACGTGTTGAGTTTTGCCTCTTTAACTAAAAACATTTTTCATCCAGCTCACAATGCAAACCCAAATACAGCATCTACTGTAGTACTACTGTCAACCAATCTGTTCTAGGTAAGTACAGGTGATTCTTGCCAATGCTGTCACCCACTACTGACTGGGAAATGTATAAGGTCCGTAAGTAAATCAGACTTCAGTAAACTTGGACTAATGAGCTTTCCATCTGCCGTCTCTGTGCTGTAGATGACCAACAGAACTGTGCATACAGAGCCCTTACAGGAAGTGATCAAGGGGGCAGTTGTCGGTCTGAGAAGTGAAGCTCACTTCCGCGTTCAAAAAACTGCAATCCCCTCGAATTCCTCTGGGGGCTGGTGTCAGAAGGGAGCATTCCCCATAGACCCCCATGTTAAAATCGCCGACTTTACATCCTCAGTAAACATGTTAAAAGCCTGGTGTCAGAACGTTTTTTTGTCTCAATCGATAGTTTCTACCCCCGCACACACTCTGAGGGGGGTGAATTTTTTTTTAACTCTACAGTTTTACTGTTATTAGGTTAAAACTCTGACCAATTAGGGTGCGGAAACGTTGAGTGACAGGTCCGAGCAGCTCCGTGGACAGCTGCTTCGAGGCCAGTGGGCGGGTTCTCGGCCGGCCAATCCAACATGGCGCTGTTCAGGCCGCCATATTTGAGTCACAAAAACGACTCCCCAAAACCAATGGGTGACGTCACGGACGCTACGTCCATTCTTTTTACAGTCTATGGAAGTGATGTGAATATTTCTATATACAAGACTCAAAGTAAAAGAACAATGTTGCTGTTGCTGTTCTGTTTGTGCTTCTCAGTTAGCACTGCATCCACAAATATTGTGAACTATTGACAACAGGAAATTCAAATTCTTTGTGTTTGCAAGCATACAGTACATGTACTTGACCAATCAAATTCATTCTCTCTCTCTCTCTCTCTCTCTCTCTCTCTCTCTCTCTCTCCGCCCCCCATCTTCCATACACACACCCTCTTACACACACACACAAAATTTCACTGAATTAGAATCAAGCAAACTGCTGTGGGGCCAATTCTCCAGATCGTTAAAACTCGCGCACAACCAGGACCAATTTAGGAGGCTCTACTTGTGTGTATGTGTGTGAGCGCGCGTGTGTCTACACATGTGCTGCCCTGGAAGATTTAATTAGACTGGGAGCAGTTAGAAGAGATTAACATCCATGCTGTCTGAGCTGTCATGTCGTCGGAGCGTGTCAAAGCCCAGTGCCGTCCCCATCACCGCTGAATGGCATGCTGGAACAGGTGTCTCTGTGATGTCACAACAGACACACACAACATTTCAGTTCAAGTCATATTATACAAATTGCGACAGACATCCGTAAATATTGCATCAGAGTGTAAAACTATCTCACGCATTTTTGACAATTGAACATGAGTTTTGTAAGTTTGAAAAATGGTCAAACTTGCAAAAGGGCAATTTGTGCATATTATACCAGCTGAACCTTCTCTGGCTGCGAGGATTATACAACATGTAAAACTCAGATGAACCTTAATGGTGCAATAAGTAAGATTTTCACTCTCTCAAAGAAGCAAATAACTGTAATATATCTTCAGGCCCCTAATGAGGTAGTTCATCAAAATCAAAACCAATGATCCAACGAATACTTCCTTGCAATTGCAAAGAAATCAAAATCCAAGAATGAAGCTTTGCTTAAATGTAGGGTTTTTTAACCTTTTGAAACATACAGTACTGAGCTGTCATGGTTCGTCTCATCCCCGGCCCGTTTAGTTCCGGTTTTATTTTGAAATTCAGGGTCCTGTCCTGTTTGTGATTACCTGATGTGTTGATTGAACCACTTGTGTCTCATTCCCTCATGTGTTTAACTTCAGTGTTTTCCCATTGTCCTTTGTCAGTTTGTCTGTTGTCCATGTTCCTGTTTTTTACCTGCGTGTTCTAGTGGTTACCTACATGAGGGTAAGAAATATTTTACTAACTACTTACTGTACGCGTTTGTCGCGAGTCTGCATTCTTGTGTCCTGTCAAACTTTAACCTAACACTGAGCGCAAGGTCTCTGGGATGTGTTCTTTGAGTGTGAGCTGTACATCAGGGTTAAAGGAAGAACAAACGTCTCATTTTAAATGTTTTGGGTGACAGCACTAAATGAATAATATCTGATCCCAACCTTTTTGTTAACCTTTAAACAAGACTCGCCAGCCAGACATGGGGCTTGGCACTAAAATAGCCTTGCTGGTGCAGCTTCAGGATGGGAGATAGGATTATATTTAGGACCAAACGCTGTCTTTTGATCTCCATTGATCCAGAGTGTGGCAAGATAGCGTTGCTTCCTGGAAGAAGCCTGGATAAATTATTAAAGAAACCATCCTAAATATGTAGACTAAGACCTCTGCAGAGAGACAGAGCACTTTGTACTTTTGGAGGTGATGGCTGTGAACAGACATTATTATAAATGACTGGAAAAATAATAACGTGTCCAGAATGTGAAAAGGGGTTACTGAAACCACTGAAGAGCAGATAAATTAACCAGATAAAAACAGTTTTCACTTGGAACTCAAACATTTGACCTTATTCAAGGTGTTAGTACTTTTTTGGTGTGTTTCACTGTTGTTTACTACCTTTAACATGACTACAGGTATGTGACTTTAGAATTAACAACTGCTGAAGTGCTGTCATGTCAGTGTTTGTTACACAGTTTGGTATTGTATAGAAAGCAAAAAAAGTGAAATTGCATAAATCCAAGTGTGCGGAGATCTTTTTCTTCAGTATAGAAAGCAAAACTGAAATGACCTCTAATACAATATAACACATCAACTAGCTATAGCGGTACTGTCCTTTCATAGTTTGGCCACTGTGCAAGAAACAGAAACTACCCCAGACTTTTTCTCTGACCACCAGGCACAGACGGGACAAAATATTACGTTTTACATTTAAAATCAGTTAATCACACAACACCATTATGCCCATAACACCACATTTGAAATGTTGCCCACTGGTGTAAACAAAACAACAATTATGCAGCTGAGACAATTAGTCTCATCAGGTATTTGGTGAGGTTACCTGTACACATCACCAAAACCGCAGCTGGATAAATTACCTTGGCTACACTGTGATTCCTCGGCGAGGCACAGCGAGCCGAGCAGAGCAGATCTGTGAGCCCTGTCCATAGCCATCAGAGTCAGGCAGGCTGATAGCTGCTGGCAGCTCTGCCTGTTCCTCTCTTGTTGTCTTTGATCAATCTGATCACTGACGCACAGCGTGCCAACTACCCGCAGTACTGGGGACTACCTGACACCGCCAGGAGCACAGTACACACATCCAGAGTCCAGCATGAGCACAGGCAGATATAAACACAGTACACATGCAAAATTTAACTCACGCATGCACTATTAATAGAGGCAGGGTGATGAAACAAAGCCTGAGTTTGACACTAATTACAGTGATATATGACTGCTTTGTGCTCACAGCCAACTTTGTCTGCTCAAATGAAAAAATAGGAACAAGTGCTGAAGATAATATGTTATGTTTCAAATATCAGATCATCAGAATAATTTTAAATAAAATCATCATGATCAAATGTTATCAAAAGACAGATGACCAAATTTGAAACTACGAGAAACAGATTTACAGCAAATGGAGCAGAATAGATGTGAAATGATGGAAACATCTTATAGCAAAGAGATGACTAATTATGTAGCACTGCTCCTCACTTGGACAACGCTGCTCAAGTAATGTGACATGTTTGCAAACAAATGTTGAGTCAATGCAGTGCATGTGCATGTGCGTGTCTACTAATAAGCACCTGAACTGCATCACAACTACAGTGGAATCAGTTACTCGTCAAATTAATTTGACAAAAAGCAGGAGGCCTTTCCAGTGAGTTTCATTTGAGTTTGACTCCCCAGGTTGGCATCATGGTGGTGGGGAGGGGGGGGGCTGCTCAGCTGTGGTTCAGACACTGTAAAGCCTGGTGACTGTGAGAAAGGTCACAAGGTAGCAGTAAGTGGGAATAACACAGTGACAGGGAAACACTAGGGGACAGCCTGAGCTCCAATGGGAGGGGACGGAGGTCACAGTCTCATATGCAAGGTGGGTCTTGTGTGTGTGTCTGTGTGTTTGCATGTGAGAAAAAAAAACAAAAAAAAAAAACAGGCACAGGGATGCGACTCCTTAAGGAGCACACGCAAGACCTGGAGGACGTCTGCTATACATAACCTGACAGACTGTTCACAAAGTCACATGCTGACAATGTCACCCAGTACAACTAAATGTCAGCAATGTCACCAACGCAAGTTACCCCCCCCGGTCACACACAAACAACCCACACACACTTTACTATCCCAGCTCTCTTTTACCTTCTCACCTTCCCCTTTTTCCTGCAGTGTGATGTTGTTGCTGACAGTTTAAGTCCCCAATGACCAATGTCAACTCAAGGTGCTGACACAAGGAAGAGGAGGATGGGACCCTTTAAACACATTACAGATACACAAACACAAACAGACACAGAGACGGGGAGATTGACACGTATACCCCGCCCCCACCTTGCTAGTCGACTGACTCGCGCTGCCGAACGAACGCACACGCAAACACACACACACCTGAAGGTAAACTGACAAAACAACACAGTAATATTCCTACTGTAGTTTTGGTTTGTTTGTACTTAGTCTGAGATGCCCCGTGGAAAAGTGAGCTAATATGCGGGGGAAGTTGTGAGATACCTAGCTATTGATCCTGGGGGCCACGAGTCCCAGCAGCAGCCTTTTAAATGTCAGCTTTTAATTTCCTTCTCCCTCCTTCACTGAAAAAGATTTATTCAAAGCAGAGCTGTTCCAGGAGTTATCAGATAGCACGGTGACAGTCTTTTAAAGAGCTTTTGTTTGGTTTAGGCATTCATGGCTTTTTGTATCAGACTCTTTTATTCAACCAAAGAGGAGGAAGTTTCTGCATTGGGCACCGAGTTGAAAGGCAATCTCTCCCTTCCATTGTGAGGCGATGTATAACTGGAACTTCTTTAATTAGGGATTCTCTTGCACTGAGTGACAGCGATGGCCACTACCCTCCAGACACTGATGGAGGTCACACACACATCCACAGACAGACAGACAGAGAGAGACACATGCAGGCACAGATATCCACGGATACTTAAACACACATAAACAAACAGTGGAATTGTAAAACATTAACCTTTTGCATTATTGATGAGTATTTCACGGGTCATACAGTGAGCTAGCTGGTGATAAACATTAGTTAACCCCGGTGAAAGTCTTCTTGTTTCTCTCATTTAATTACCCAGCTGCACACTGCACATGCTATAGGAACACCGCAGAACTGTAATAAGATCACACATTCATGTTGTGGTTTCATAATGAGTGTCTTGTCGTGTGTTTTTGTCTGCAGTGTGAGTTATGTTTGCAGTCGATGTGTGTAGAATGGGTCATGGTCAGCTACCCACAGATTGTCAGATATGTGGGGACTATGTCTCTGTAATTGACAGGGTGTTTGGACAGCTCCTTGGCAATAAGACCCTATGTTTTTTCAACACGCAGTTCCCTTTTTATTACCACCCTCTCCACGCCTAAGTATGAAACTTATCCCATATGTCCAGTTGACAGAAAAAACACAGCAGGCCTGTACTGTATGTGTTCTCCTCCTATTCAGTATTTCATAGTGTCCCTTTAAAACCTGTAATAAAAAAGGAATGGTTATTTTGCCAGAGGTGAGGAACATATCTCTACAGCTTAGTCACTCCACATTCAAGTGAGCGAGCACTATAGGTAATAAAACAGGCCTGCTTTCAGTTGTTATAGACCAACGCTCTCTTTATATACTATTAATTTGTCTTGGAAATTACATTTTTAATGGAAACGTAATTCCTGCCTGCACTGTTCAGGGGAAACTTGTTTTCAAATGAGGGAGGGGGACAGGACTTTTATCCCAATGTCTGCATCTCACTATGCATAATGTAGGTTTAAGCAACAGAGGTGATTGAGTTAAACATAGAGACAGGTTTAAATTCCAGTGAAATGTTGAACAATAAATGTCAGGCAAAAAGGTCCTGTGTCAGTAAGATCATGATATTTCCCTCACAAATGCTGTGAGTGTCAAAGAATAACCATTAAATGTAGGTTTTTATGGCTACATTTATTAAATATGCTTCTACATAATTTTAATAAAAATGTTGTCCAGGCAGTATTTAGTTCCATTCAAAAATCCCCTTTTCAAAATTCAGTATTGGTCAAGTTTTTTTCATTGTATTTTGTTGTTGTTGTTGTTGTTGTTGTTACTAATAAATGTAATTTCTTGGAGACAAGTCTATACATAACCTATTTTCAATGTTCAACATGATCAAAAAACAGATCTGAAGCTGACATGAAAATACACATGGTCATGGCCTGCCGAGTGAACATGACATGCAGGGAAATTGGAAATCAATTCAAAATAATATTCAGAAATGTTCTCATGTAAACTCTCTCACATATGAAGCACAACGTGTCTGATAACTAATGTAGAAAATAAAAGGCATCTGAACAATACAAGTTCACACTTTCTACGAGCCATGTTCTCGCTCTACTGCGGCGACGAGGACAGAGCTAGTCGCAGCCAGTCCACCTCCACTCCCTCAGCAGCAGCACTGCCGCTGCCACGGGCGCTCAGTGAGGGATGAACAGAGTGGCTGTAACAGCCAACTGCTGCACTTCTCCTCTTCCCTCCTTCCCTTTCCCCACCACACATTTGTCTTCTCACCTTCTTTCCCCCCTCTGCCTTCTGCTTTAAACATGGAAGAGTTAATTTGCTCATTCTGCAGGCAGCATCCTTTTCTATTTATCTTTCTTCTTGTGTTTTTCCCCCTCTCTCCCTCTCTCTCTCTCTCCCCCTCTCTCAGGCAGGGCTGTGCTGTCAGGCCCTTCCAGAGCAGTGGGGTTGTCAGGAGTGATGGATGACTATCAACCTTCTGCTGTCTTCCACTACGCTCCTGGGAGATTTACAGGCTCGCTGACTACCAGGCATGAAAACCAATCTCTCTCTCATTCTTCCCTCCCTTCCTCCAACCATGCCTGCCTCGCTCCTTCCATCTCACTCCCTCTATTTCAACATCTCCTCCGTTACCAAAAAAAAAAAAAAGCGTTCATAATGGAGAGATGTGTGCAAAACAACATTGAAATTTGTGCTTGGACAGAGGGAAGCCATTGCTCCTCTTGAGCGTTATTGTTGATGTGTCAGAGGGGAATAACGTCCTCAGAGTGATACGCCTGGTCTTTGACAGCCGATCTCACCTATCTTCATCTTCATCTTCTCCATTACTTCCAGCTCCATCACAGTCTCGCAACACGTGAACATCCATCCATGTTTCTCTTGCTGGTGGTAATTATGGCATCGTAAAAAGGTGCTAGGCTAATTGCTGTCTCAAAATTGTAATTGCTTTATTATCGTGACCATTTTTGGTAATGATAGTTCAAAGGCATTATGTTAATGCAATTAAACGGTTTCATTATTATAGTTGCTTGCTCTAATTGATGGTATTTTTGTAAGGCTTGGCTGCCAAATAAAGTTGTATCGTGTAAAACTCTTTTGCAATAAGCAGACAGCACAAGGAAATGAAAGTCAGAGACAGATAAAGTATTTGTGTCACCTGCTCATAAGTCTACAATCTGTATTGTCAAAACCATCCTTGTAGATGGAAAACCACCATACGAGTCACAAGCCAAATGACAACAAACTATGGTGAGAGAGTTACCATCTAGTTCAGTGATATTTGTTTGAACAAAGACCCAAATCAACTAAGACATCATATCTATGCCTTATCAAATATTGTGTCTACAAATTTCATAACCATTCCCTATAACCACTACCTTTCAAAAATTGTCTGGGGAAGAAACTCATATTTGCATTAATTTGCAAATTCAGTAAAGGAACCATGCTGGCTAGTGGAATAAATATGAGCTTTAATATGCACACACTGCTGACACCACTCTTCAAAAAGAAGGTAATAGACGTAAATGACATGTAAATGTTATTTAGATTGCCATCTAATAGCATGCAAAGCGGCGCTGTGTCTCGTCTTATCAAATATTTGAATTAGAAGATGTGGCCCCACCTCGATCTTGGGCTGGGTATCGTAATGATACCTGTGTGTGTGTGTGTGTGTGTGTTTGTGTGTTCGTAAGAGTGTGCATGCATGAAAGTATGTGATCTCCACACCATAATAATCTCTGGTCCTAGCTGTCAGCACACTACATAGTAAGAGGTAAACACACGTGCTACGCTTTCATTGACATTTGGTGGGCTCATTAAAATCAGATCATATCTCAGGACGACAGCTTGAGGAGAAATCTCCTTCTCTTCCCTGTGCTTAGACAACATACTGTAGCGTGATGCTTAACTTTTCCCTACATGGGTTGTGTTAGTTTTGTTCCTACAGGTCTTTCTCTATGTTGAGTGACAAGCCTGGGTTGACATGAGATACAGAAAGTGCATAACTTCGGGTGAATTATGGCCACTACCTTTAGATGCCGGTCTGATCTTAGGTTTGCCCGCTTGAAAACATTATGCATAGTTGTGTCGTTGGTTTTACTTCTTTTGTAAAACTTGATAGAACATAAGAAAACACCACCAGACAAATACAAAGGACAAGAGTGGTGGGATTTGTTCCCTGAAAGCAGGCTACAGTTGTAACTGTGCAGGGTTACAATGAGCCAAAAACTAGATGTTGCCACCAGCAGCGTTTCATGCCCGCACTCCTGTAATATCAGGCGTCAGAATAAATATGTTATTTTTGTTTTCTTGCACAATCTGCATTAATTAGAAAAAGCACCCCCCTCCTGGTCAGGCGCCACACTAGTGCCAGGAGCCACAGGGCGAAAAATGAGTCATTTTGAAATGAATAATGGATTTGTGTCTGCAGGGAGAGTCGAGGATTCACACAAGTGTATGTGAGTGTGTGCCTGCGTGTGTATATGTGTATGTGTGTGTGCGTCCGTGTCAGCAAGTGTGAATGTGTGAACTCCCGCAATGAATCTAGAAATACGTCCTTGCTGGTCATTTCACTCGAGCCCAACCCCATACTCTTCCAGATGCTCTCACTCTCTCATGCTCAGTCATTTCACAACCAGACGGGAATATGTAGATGTGGAAGCAGTGCGGTGCAGAGGGAAGGGTGGAGCAATAAAATCATAAATAAACAGGCGCTTTGGGGGTTTTCCTGCCACAGTAACTGCTGCCATTTGACCTCAGGCGGTCTGTGGAGGGCAGGGATGATAGATCTGCCCTTCTCCGTCCTACAGCTGTTCACACATCAACAGCAGAAGTTCCAATTAAAACGCTGAAGTGGCGGCATCTTTATCGCTACTGACACTCTAGAGGCTCATGTGTCACTTCAGGCCTGGATGAGCTGATGAAGGAGACTTGGTGAAGAGAGAGGAGGTAGGGAGGTTAATGAGAGTCCACTACTATACTTGCAGCCCATATTCTCAGTCTCTTCTCCCTGCACTGCTGCTTCAGGCCTTCACTCTGACACATTGATATAACACATTCAGACTAATTTAAAGGCTTGCTGAAAACAGAGAACAAAACAGAGGTCAAAGGCTGTGTGAATGCTGTGGTGAGTGTTTGTGTCGGTTTTCACATGGCTGGGGAGAGGATGGAGGTTGAAGGACGCCGATGCTCATCTCTGACACGCGGCGCTGTGTCAGCAGGAAGTGATGTCACGGGTCAGTGTTGAGACTGGTGAGGTGGGTCTACGAGGGCACTAACCTCACAGCCCTGCAGGATAAGCATAGAGTGCTGAGACTCTAAATTCAGCATGAATGTTGTGAATGGCAGATGCCCCAGCAGAATATCAATCACTTTCTACTCTCCGTCTCCCTCTCTTTCTTCCAAAACACGACCCGAGTGCAATGTAGGCTACAAGTCACCAGTGTTGCATCCAGTCTGTTTTAATCAAATGTGACATAGCTACTTTCTGAAAATGGATCGGAAGTCATTCACAAACTCAAACATCCATGTTTAGCAGGAAGCAGATTGTCCAAAAGGGGGAGCTGTCATTATTATTTTTCTAATTGTTATTCTTTGCATTTCTGTGTTGACATGTATTGCTGCTGTACCGCGTGCTGCTGACCATTTTTGGCCAGGTCACCCTTGCGAAAGAGATCCTGATCTCAATGGGCTTTTATCTGGTTAAATAAAGGTTAAATAAAAAAAAAATAAAAAAATTAGACTAGTTCTACACTTGCTAATCTGTGTAGTATCAATCCAAACGTGCAGACGTAAAAAGACAGTAATAACAGCTGAAACACTAACATCACCTTGTAATGGTCACAGCCACTGAAGAATAGAGAGTAGAGGAATGCATGTATGAAAAAAAAAATCTCATACCTGAAGTGTTTCTAACTGCGTCCATTTCTTGACCTCAATCACAGTGACTGTAGGAACTTAGTCAAACTCACTGGTGTTAAAGTTTGACCTGTATACTATTCCTTTCTTGTCGACTGGAAATTATAGTATGTGATTCTCAGTTAGTGACTTGTACAGCAAACAAGCTACACTGGAAACTAAACCCTTAGACCTTCAACAATTACCTTTGCTGTGACCCATCATTTTTCATTTATCACTCGAAAAAACAAACAACTGACCAAAAGAAAATGATTTATAAAAACTGATCTTGTTTAGTCTCTCTCCTTAAGTGTATTAAATGTTCAATAAAAATATAATACAGCTAGGAGTTACTGTTCTCTGTAAACAAATAGTTCCTTCAGTGCTTTAAATGCGCCATTAGATTATAATGACTCACAGCACTTAGTTAATCTCAGGGAAAGGTTGTGGATCGTTGTAAAATGCAAGAAAAAAAAAGGTCCGAAGTGACTTTAGACACGATGTGTTTATATTTAACAAAATCATGTTCTTCTCCCTACCTCAACCCAGTAGTGCACCTTATGCGTCCACCATCCTCCCTAGCTACCTCCAGGTGAGTCTGGAAATGTGGCACTTTATTCATTTAAAAAGCATTTCCTGTGAACTTAATCCTGTAAGGTGATGTGTTTGCTACAAGATGCATTTGCAGTTGCAGTCTAGTTGTCTATAAATGTGCATTGGAATATTGCATTTCCTTAAAAACTGTTTCTTAACATTAAAGATGTTCAAAAATGGGTGTTTGTCCTGTTTGTCACGCCGAGTTTCCACGAGTTGCCGCACGAGTTTACCCGAGTAAGGAAAACAAATTTGATTGGTCGTTATCAAGCGGGCAGGATATTCAATGCTTGGGGCGAGACCGAGCTCAGTGTGTGTGTGTGTGTGTCTCAGACGTTTGATTGACAGATGACGGATCCAATATCAGTGGCTGATGAATCGTGAGCAGGCTGACGCATAATTCGTGCACCTGCATTATCCAATGCGGAAAAAAAATACCACACTTTCATCCCCGAATTACTCGAAAATAGTATTTTGCACAAAGTTTGGGCTCCATCGTCTGATAGATGAGTTATTACACTAATGTTAGGACCCACAGTAGGCTCAAATTCAATTTTCTTTTCTGTACAGCTTTAAATGTTTTCAGACATGTAATGTAAAACAAGCCCTAAACTAAACTCAACATCGAGTAATATGCAGCGGGAAATATGCTCCAGTTAACAAAAACAATTCTATTTGAAGGATTCAAAATGTGAAATCTCTATGGTAAAACGTCTAGCACCGGACATCAACAAGTCCGCATCAGCACGTCTACACGGCTGTTTCTGTTGCCTATACTGTAGGTGGCACAGTTTGGACTGATGGTCTAACATTGTGTGTCTGCAAGTGCTGGTGCTGCGACTCTGAAACTGGATTATATTGACAGTGCCTGGTTTCAGGTGCTGCACACCCCTGACATTGCACGTCCTTGCTCCTGTTACTATTACAAGATCATTTATGCCCAGACATTTTTACAACTTGCTGTGAGTAGAGAAGCATAAATCAAAAATCTGACGTGACCGTCATCATGACAGGGGAACAGAGAGGATGTAGGATTTGGGTGATCCCAACAGATGCAGTTTAAAACCATAAATCACAGAGAAGGGAGAGAGCAAGTATCTGGGAACACTGTTTTCCTGACTTTACACAACATGTCTTTTTTTGTCCCCATATTCAACAACAACTTAATTGAAGAGGATATATTTCTTGCTTTCTTTAACCACCAGCGACAAGACTGCTTAACAGCCAATGATTCTAAGTCTAGAAATACTCCACCATGATTTTGCCTCTGTGTACCTTCTGGTTGGTTCTTTGTGATTGAGAGGCTGTAAAAAAGCAATCTTCTCTACCTCCAGCTCATCAACATGCACGGGTGCACACGCACAGACACACATAAGCACATATGCTTCTCTCCACGAGAGACCGTTAAAACATGGCATAGCGTTCTGTTTTCGTCGCCATGTTTTCCCGTCTATCTGCAAACAGCTCCTAGTTTCTTTCTGCAAGTCTGAAAAAATTTTTGAAAACGGATGAAAATGGGCAACACAACAGCAGCTGTTGCTTCATGACAGCACAGACAACCACGAGCTGGAGTTGAGGAAAGGAGAAGAAACAGGACGATAGCTCAGAGACCCAGGATAAACAAGGGGATCAGTTATGTGGCTGTTTCTAAAAGGAAATGCATCATCACCCCAGAACATGGAGAGGGGTGAAAAAAAAGAGAGAGGAGAAAAAAATGTGTCCACTATCTAAGTGAATGCATGATGGAATTAGGGAGGAACCTTTGGAACATCATACGTCACAAAAGTGATAGTTTTCCCTCAGTTGACTGATTACAGTCTGATAAGCATGGAAAACACCACACCCATCATCGATTGGCAGCAAAACAGATCAATACAGCACCAGCAGCACACATGCCAGATAGACTAACACAGATCCAAATAATAAAGCACATGGCATACTTAAAAACAAACAAATTCTTTCTAAATTAGGTGCTGCTTAGTTAACGGGTGAAGCTTCATTTAGCTAACAGAGAATTCAGTATCACTGTATTGACCGTGCATTTGCTGCAGAATAAAACATTTGAAGCAGGAACAGAGAGGTCACAAGAGATAGATGGGAGACAGCTTGGATAGGGGGAACTGGCTCCCTGAGTTTGAACAATGGGAAGATTTTCTCATATAAAAGCTGTCCCCGATCAATTTTTAAAATGTGGACTTGAGGGATGAAGCTCTCAGTGTCTGTCTGATGTGTCACACTGGCCGTCTGAAAACAGCTCAACCAATTATGTTGCTGTGTGCAAGTGAAAGAGTCCCATCATCTTGGTTTCATAAATAAGAGCTCAGTGGGGTGGAAGTGTCCTTACAAAACCGAGCAACAACTCCACCACAAAGCCAATGGTTAAGGTCGGTTTAGTTTACATCAGCTGAGTGTAGTTCACACCAGGTGACTGAAATTAAAGGAAGTAACAGAAAGTGACAGGTTTGACAACTGATCTGTCAGAGAATAAGAAACTTGAGGCTTGAGGCCCTGACAAACCAAACCAACCTCAATGACAGAGACTGAGCGATGCGTTGCTTCACAGCTTCTGTTACAGTTGTACTTTGAAAACACTGCACGCTGACAGTACCCATCAACTAACAGACATCAAGCATCGAGGTTCAGCGACTGTGAGCCACAATAACAATTGAGACTAAAAAACAAGTCCATATGTTGACTGCGCAAGCAGCTTATCACAACCCTAAGCTGCGTTGTATTGTTAAGTGACCTCTAGTGGTCGTATTGATTATGGCGGGAGCAGAAGAGGATGCTAGGAGTAGAATATGCATTGGGAGGAAGCTGAGTCGACCAAAGACAGGACTTCACAGGACTCTACAACCTTGCTTTATGTCAAACAAATTTGCTGTCAGCTGAGTTGTATCATTACCATCCATGACCTTTCTATAACCTTAACTGGTGGCTGATTATAAGGAATCATGATGACAAACGTCCTCTAACCACGAGGAAGTACTTATTTTAAACCACAACATGACAAGAAACATTTATAGTACAACAAACTTTTAAACTGTTTTTCATTTGTGTGAAATGTTCACATATTTCCATAGGTCTTTTCCTTTGCAGATTTGTTTTGACTTTTTTATAACAAGAAAAGTAATGAATAACATCTCTGTTGTAATCAAGTGTCTCAGCAAATGATGACAGTGTGACAGTGAGGCAGCATCAAACATCAGCTAAATAAATTTAGTTGTCATTAATTTCATTATTTACACCTGTGCTTCTCCTGCTGTGACATGTCAAACTGTCTTCACTTAAAAAAGTGCTATTGAATTAGAATAAACACATTTTCTGATAACATTATGGTAATAGAAGAGAACACAGATAAAGTTTTAAAAAATATCCTCAACAACTAATAACTTGGTTGAATGATTATGACATTTCCCAATTCATACCAAACGCAGTTTCACAAAAGACTATTGTTACTTGTTTCCTCCAACCAATCACACGTCAACATAAACCTTTCCTGTAGCTGATTTGACACATGCACCACTCACTAAGCTGTCACTGGGTTTTGTTTCTGAATTCTAATTTTAAAAAAAACATGTCAGCTGTTCTGGAAATGTCAGATTTCTTCTACATTATCCATCAAAATTGGGTTCTGAATAATCCAAGACAAGAAATAGGCCATTCAAGTAACAAAACCAGGACTGTCAACTCATCATCTAAATTGTTTGCTGGATGGTGTGATTCCCATCTCCTCAAGTCAGCTGATTCTCTGTGGCCACTTCCTTGACTAAAATCTTGAAGTGACTCTTACTCATCTTATCAGATCACTTTTGGTCTATTGTAAATAATCCACTCCCCTACTCAACGATTTCTTTCTATAGAAAATAGTTGTTTGCTGCTAAACCATTGTTTAAAAGCTGATTTACATGTATAGAGCCCATACTGTAAGACCGCACCTGTACATGTTTTCACTTATCTTGGCCGATTAAACCTCTGCTCCAACTGAACCGGCCACAGTAAAGTACATGCACTGATGAGGATGGTAAGGGCTGTTGATGCTCAGTTACATTAAATGTGGTAAACAGACATATAATATATTTTGAGGTGGACATTTTTCAAGTTAGAGTATGTGTTTGTGCTCTCTGGAGGACAAACTGTGTGATGATGCCACTGTTTCAAATGTTTCAAAGGCTAAATTTGGTTAGTATCATGGGTCCAGATTTGTATTATTTAAACACATCATCCTGAAGTGCAGCACCAATTGTGATTGATAAAATCATCCTCAGTCTCCACTAGAAAATTCAAACTCATTTCATCATCTCCTGGACAATGTTGCATCTCACAAACTGAATCGCATTAGGCGGCTGAAAAGAAACTGAAAAGAGGCTTCCAAGTAGTTTCAAGAGAGTTGTCCAAACTAGCAAACTAGTGCAGCAGTGTTTTGGATTGGTCACTTAGATGATGCTGATTGGGCTCCAAGATCAATCAATATCAACTGACTTAGAACTTGAGGACTTCAAAATACTGAAGTCATACCAGACATTTGGTGAGGGACTGTATCTGTTAGGGTCAGGGGCGAGCAGTAGTATTTCAGGTGAGGCCATGGGGCTATACGGGACACTCAGTCAAGCTCTAAATCCCTGAGAATTGGTGTAAGTCACCCAGTTCACCTCTAAAGCTTTGGTAGGAATGGGATTCAGAGGGCCGAGGCCACTGACTTCACCTCTGAGCCCCAGGAAGAAAAGGTGCTCTGAAAAGAGCGGCAGCGAAATGGACCTCGGCTTGATTAAATGGTCACTGAGTCGGAAAGCAGCTCTGATGTGATCTGTGACCTCGTACTGCCCTGGAAAAAAAAATCTTTTTTAAAGAAATGATTAAATGAAAGCACCTTCAAAAGGATCCTGGAGGGACCGCAGTGAAGCGGATGGACTGGTGGGAGGGTGTAAGGTCCCCACTTAGCACAAAACACTGAAGGAGGGAGAAATGGGTTTGAGAGAGGGGTGGGAGTGGGCTCAGACCTAGACCACCAGTTCTGAACTAAGAGAGAGAGAAGAAGAGAGAGAAAGAGGCCCACACAGAGTGAATGATCCAATGCCAGCGGGGCAGAGAGGCTGTGTACTAGGTCTGTTAGCTGGTAGCCCAGGGCAAGACAGGAGACCTGAGAAACAGATTGCGTTGGGGGCAGAATTTCAGGCAACTTGATTCCAGCTTTTTTCCCCCCCTCTCTCTTCTTTCACTTGCTCCCCTTGAAACATTTTTACAGGGAGTTCAGATGGCTTCTCAGGGGAAGGAACATATCTGAAATTGAAAGGGCCACGGAGAGCTACTGGGAAGTCCTCAGAGAGAAAGAGGGAGGTCTTAGAGGAAAACTCTGTGAGCTTTTGTTGAATTAGATCGTAAGACAACAGCCAGCTTTACCCATGACAGTAGTGGCTGTTAAAATTTGAATGGAGACAAGAGGAAATATATTTATCTACGATAAAGATCAAAGATTGACAGAGAGCTTTGCTTTAAAAGAAAGAACTAGATACTTGAGTTTAGATCCTGTGGCAATACACTCTGACATCTTGCACTGGTTTGTGAACTGCTGTCTTGAATTCTACATCTCGCTTTCACCATTGTGTTTTTTTTAAACCAGATTTGGACGTGAGTGAGGGTGGAGCTAAGGAGGGATGAGAGTGGATGTGACCTGAGAACTGAGGACATTATTAAACTTTGTAGCCAAGTGTTAAAATAATATTTGTCACTAATACATGTCCATATTGGCAAATATCGTGTTATGTTATTGTATTGTTGATTTAGCATTTACAGTATAAGATAGTTTGTGTTTAAAAACTGGTTGTTTTGATTGACTGTCAGAGAAACAGAGGGGGGCTGGCCATGCCACTGGGATATTGTGACATAACAATAAGACTTTACACATGATAACATTAACATTATGATGTCTTGACATGTTGTCGTTCGAAAGCCAGATGGAAATGAGGCCATTAACATCTCTGAACAATTATTCATTATGCAGTTTCCCAGTAAGTGCAGTATACACAATACTGTACTTCTATATTATACTCCTATTATGGTTAAGACATGGTTTTGACAAGAATCACAACAATGCAGCTTTACTGTACACATGGTTTTTAATGTCAAAGCCTACAAAGGAGAATTAAGTTATCATATTATAACATTTTCATACGGAATCATCTAACATCATGACAACGCACTTGCAGTTCACTCAAAGCAAAACCCGCATAAAGTTTTTGAAGAGGACCAGGGATCATTGTCTGGAGCCCTCAAGCTCAACAGCAGCTTGCTTGTGTCTGTGAATGTGACAAGTCTCACAAAGAGCAGCTTCACTTCACAAAGAACCTCTCCAAACAGCCACAATGTGAGAATGCCCTTCAACTGAAGTTCAACCACAGACCACGATGCCTTTATAATCTCAAATTTAAGGATTAGTTATGCACTTCAACTGTTTTTAAAACCGCAGTATCCCTAAAATATGTAATGCCAGAATTTATCGAAACTGGACTCTAAAATAGAGAAGTATTATTTGTGGGAAAAGGCAGTAATTATTTGGTCAGGTTAAAAGCCTTGTATGCCAGTTGTGCATTTAGGTAAATTAAAACTTCACAAAAACTACTCTCACAAATGCAATAATTTGTCATATTTGGCTTCAATTATATACAGATAATGACTGTAACAGCAACCAAAAGACATAAAAAATAATTCATTAGATTATAATATTTTGCTGTGATCCAGCTTCCTGTTCCCTCTCCTTACACTGGTTTATCACCAACTGAGAGAGACACGTAGGGGAGGCTTTCTCATTATTACAGTAACATTAATTTACTAATCTCACAGCGGTAATATTATCATTCTGCAAATATTGTTATCGAGCTCCACGCAGTTCATATTTATATTTCAACAGAGACAAATATAATTATACAAAATGCAATTAGACAACACTAAAAGTATTTGTTGCTCACATATGCCGCACAAACTCTGTTTTTGTGACCAGGAATTACATTAAAACCAACTGCAGCAACATTTAATAGTTAAATTTTTTTTTTTATTACCCATTTAGACTGACAAATGATTCAACAATAATAATAGCATGAATATGTTATTCCAAATATCTGCTATAGGTTGTTAGTTGTCTTAACACTGGTCAGAATTTGTTTTCAAGCAAATTTTATCTGCACTGATATGTTTTCTACACATTTAGAATTAGTGTGTAATACCGAACTGGGACACTGCTTCATTTAGTTTTTCCCATTCTCTCACTGTCACACACACACACACACACACACACACACACAGACACAAACACACACAGAGTATCAATTCGATTGTCTCCTCTTGGGAAGAGTACAAGTAACAGGAATGGTGATAACACTTGTTTAAAGCCAAGTCATTTTTTATGTTGCATTGTTCAGCAGAGACTGACACTTTTTACTGAGCCACAGCATCCCAATCAGAGTGAGTGTAATCACATACACATTTTTACAGCAATCAGACAGAGTCGAGGAGGGGGCTGAGACTTCAGAAAGAGACGGAGACAAAGCCTCTGAACCGAAGATACTCAACTTATGTCTCTATGAAGCCTTGATTAAAACAAATTTAGAAAGTTAAATTGCTGTGCCATGGCAGACCATAGCAGCATTGAGTGTAGTAAAAGAAAAGAGAAAAAAAACAAGCTGAGATGTCAAAGTGTTTTGTCTGTGAAGGATTATCCTGAGAAATTCTCAGCTCTCACGATAATCCATCCTTATCACTTGTCACATTCAAAGAGGTAGAAATTGGAATGGACTCTGGGACAGAGTTTGGTAAAGGGGGAGCTTTGTGACCAAGGAGTGAGACAAAGTGAGCTTCATGCGTCTCTCTCGCTGGCTGAGTGAGCCATCTGAGCAGAGCTTGTACCTTTGAGGATATTTGTGCTGCTTTGTTGCAAATTAGCCCTCCTCTTTTGAGCTTTTATTTACAGAAAAAATATCAAAGTAATCACTAGAGCAATGATGATTATTCCGCGCAGGGAAATATGAGACAAATAACAAGACTTTGTTTACAGTTTATTCTATTTGTCTATCTGAGGCCTGGCGTACACTGGAGGATGAAGCTGCTGCTTTATCACGGATACAGAGGAGACACGTCGTGCCCCCGTGCCAAATATTGTGGTGTTCACATTTAATTACTGTCCGGAGCTGCTGACCGCAACTGGGACATCATCATGGTCATCAAAATGCTTTTATGGAATAAGTCATCAGACAAGCCAAATTATCATGCTTAAAAAAAGCTGTCGTCCGACCAACATCGTCTTAGATGAGGAGCTGGTCTGTAGTTTATTGGTGTCTCCTACGATCCTTGGTCAACCATTAAAATAACACAAATGTAATACCACCCTAATATCTGCTTTTTCAAGTGGCGAATTAGAGCCAGGGAGTGATTACCTTAGCATAAAAAGTGGGAGCAGGTGGACACAGCCAGCCTGCCTCACTCCAAAGGTCAAAATGTACCAACGACTACCTACTGTACACAATGAGAAACACAAAAACAACAATTTGTGGTTTGTATGGAAACACTGGCATGTATACTAAATGTTTGTCTGCATGTGTTTCTGACACAATCAACCGCTGCAATCGACACAGTTGTCTACAAAAGTCTGTGAAGAGCTTGAGTCTAACTTTATTTATTTTACATACATGAATAAGCTAATTGTGTGTTGAGCTATATGCAACCAAAACACAGGTAACCTGCACTCAGGGCTGTGCTTAGAAAGGACACAGTCCCTGTGATGTTGAATTGAAGCTGCTAAAGTTGCCGCTACTCTGCTAATGTGCTGCTATGCTAGTCAGCATGTGTAAACGCTTTAATGGACAGACATAGAGAAACAGCTGTCCAGGCCAGCCTTATTCTTGTGGCGGAGCTAGAGAGCATGAAGGGGGAGAAGAGGAATATGACGTCCCTGTGGAGGAAGGATGGGAGTGAGCGTGGAGAAGAAGAAGAGTGGGTGCAAAAGAAACGGGGAAGGTGACTTTCATGGAACAGCGGAGGGCTGACACAAGCAGTCCTATAGGCTTAGGTGGACCACAGAAGTCTCATGCTAACCGAATCCACGTACAACTCCTTTAGCAGCGCTTTCTGTCTGTCTCGCTGCCTGTTGGTCCGTCTGGAGGCTGTTCTGGGCCAGCTAGCAGCCAGATATCATTATCTCCTTGACTCAGGGCGAAGTAATCTGCCTGCCTGCTCCTGCTTTATTGAGTTGGATAAATATAATATGTGACTCACAGCCATTATCTACTACAGAACAGCCCTATTTATCCAGCAGGCAGAGGCCTTGGTGCATTTCGAACTGGCCTCTCTCTCTCTCTGATGGAACTACACTCAAGTGATGGAAGCCTTCGAGGGGCCATTCATGGGATTTGGATCAATAGAGAAATTAACAACATGAATTAAATCTTTCATGTGGACAAACTGTGAAACAAAGAGTTGTCACTGCTATTAAAAATGTAATGACAAGTCAGAAAGAATACTATACGTGCGAAGCGCTTTTCAGAGTTATTGTAGGTGCACCTTCGAGAATGTCCTCCCAACATGACAGTATTAGTCATTTTAGCAAATGACCAAAAACTACATGTTTCTCTTCTAGAGAAAACAACTCCCAGTGGTAGTAGAAATTATGACTTTTGTACATACATGGAAGACGCCTGTTTCCTTTTTAAAGTCAGTGTTGGATTGTTTAATATTGTCCATGACTGTTTCTTAAAGTTAACTAGGCAGTTTTTCATTTAAGTATTTCTTTTTCACTTTATTCTTATTCGTTTTTGCAACAGCTAAGTACTGCACTGTATAAGCACAATATAAGCTACATGAATTTAAATCAGCAGGAAAATGTTTTACTTCATGACTTTGCAATGGATCCATCAACAAAAAAAACTTAGCAGACGGGTGTCATATAAAAAGTATTTGCCTTTAAAAATAATGCATTTGTACAATTTTACTTAAGTGGGCCTTTGTTTCATGAGATCATTGCTTTTATTTATGACATGCTACATTTTATACTGGTCTTATTCAAAGAATGAATGTACACTCATGTCTCACTAGTTTCAGTTTAGCTGTTTTTGGAATATCTTTGCTAAAGACAGCAGTTTGCCTCCTGTCAGGACATTCAATGCTGAAAAGCTTGCGGATGCAGGAAAAGTGAGAGACACAGAGGGGGAGAGAGGGAGGGAGAGGTGAGGGAAAGGCTACACTCTCTTGTCTCAGTCTCTCTGTGAGGTTGACAGGTAGAGAAATAGATCATTGGTCCATGACAGCTCGTATGACCCCACGCTATCATGCAGTATGCTCTGCGGAATGAGCTCCCTGATGCAAGTCATAGGCAGCCCATTCGCAGCCCGGCTACTTAACGGCAAATCCTCTGTTCTCTCCTGATAGATTCACATACTTTTTACCCCTGATGTCTGTGTACCGTCCTTGACTGCTGTTAATGTTAATGAGAGGATATTACATGAAGAGTTATTTCAGCGGCTTAATCACAGCACAAGCACTGCAGCGGTGCAAAGGATGTTTGTTGGCCATGTGAAGGACTGGGCCGCCTTCTGTCCAATTTATGTTGGGATAGGCTCCAGTCCAGCTACCCCAGTGTCCCTGAACTGGAATAAGCAGGTCAAGACAACGAATGAATGGAATGAATAATTGTTTTAGATGAAGTGTGAGGGTAAGAGGAGCAGACGAGAGGCTTGGTCTTGGCAGTATGCTGGTCTCAGCTGCCATGTAACTGCCAGATCAGTAAAACAGGGATAAACCACAGAGCACATACTCTCTCTCTCTCTTCTCATCTCCTGTCTCCATTGTTCTTTACTCTCCTCTATTCTCATCTCATATATTCTCTCCGATTTTATGTCCTTGTCTTTCCTTATTTCTCCTCTGGTGTCTCCTCTCATCTTTTCTCCTCTGCAATGCTCTTCACTCTGTCCTCCACTGTTCGCCATCCTCTCTTATTTATCCTCTCCCCTCTCACAAAGTGACCTACAGGCACCACCACCAGAAAAAGAAGCTAATGTGTGTTCAGATAAAAAGTAATGCTACTGATTTTTACTAAAACAGACAAAAACTAATGAATTAATTAAAAGAAAATGTTAATGTTTAGCTAGTTTCTTCCTTCTAAGGAATTTATCTTTTCAGCTCTATAGTGTCTTTCAGCCACAAAAGAGTAGCTGCAAGAAGACAAACTCTAATTGACTAGTATCATCCACTATACTGAATTTGCAATTCTTAAGTTTCACCCAGCAGCCAGAGGTAGAAGTCAAATGAAAGAGAGAAAGAGGAGGAGAATGTGGAAAAAAGACAGTGTCTCCTTTTTAAGTGTCCCTGCTGTCAATGCAATGCATTACGGGGATACAAAGCAAGCCATTACTGCTTAGCATTTGTTGAATCTTCGAGTGCCCAAATAGTGACAGGTCTATTTCTCTACCGTTAGTGAGAGAGGCAGGCAGAGCAGAGGACACCTAATTACCCAGTATTGTGAGGCACAGTAAAACTCTTGATAAGCCTGGCGACAGAACAAGCTGTGTGTGTGTGTGTGTGTTTGGGTGCGCGACGCGTGTGTGTGGCTTTGTAATTTATATGCATGTGTGCACTAGTGTATGTAGCCAAGCGTGTGTGTCAGTTGTTTTTATGTGAGTCTGTTGTGTTTGTGTGGGCTCACATGTCAGTTTCTTTCCACTTTGCCTGCGTTTTCTGCTTCACCACTGTCTCACTCTGTCCAATGATGGAGAGGCCTGTCTCTGCGTCTCAGATCGTGCACCTACGAAGCGCCAACAGACAGCAGCAAGAGCCGACTTGATGACCAATGTGTTCACTGAGGAAAAATTAATGATTTTTCCGGCCCGGGGTTAATGGACATGTTAACACACAGAAATGATTTGTTTAAGAGGAAATGACCGCAATCTATATTTGGTCATCTTTGTAGCACTGTCCCAGAATGAGAAGATAATCTCTCCCTCTCTCTCTCTCTCTCTCTCTCTTCCACACACACACACACACACTTTCACTTTCACTTACACAGAAGATGTGTCACTGAAGATTTGTGCAGTTTCATTGGCAGTAATTTTATTCATTTATGCATTTAATTTCACCTAATCCGTAGATAACTTTCTTTTAGGCTCAAAAAATACCACAAATACACCATATCATGTGAGTTTATATACACAAATCCACACACACACACAAAAAAAATCATTTGGAGAAGACTGTTTGAAATAAAAGGACTCAGTAGTAATCAAAGTGGCAGCTGAGGGAGGAAGGGTGACAAGGGATGGATAGGGGAGGACACCAATAACGAAGCAAAAGATAGACCAATAAATTCTGCCTCTGGTGAAGTTAGCCATAAAACACAGAGAGGTTTTATCCATTTGAGGGCATAGCTGTCTGTCTGAAAATAATGCAGAATTAATTAGTGAAGCTGTAGGAAAAGAAATTCACAACAGTCAGCCAACAGGGCTCATAAATCAAACAGTCTGAGGGAAAAACACAAAGCTAATGTGTGACAGTCTGGTTACCGTATACTCCATAAGAAGATACAAAGCTGTAAATATCGGCACTGAGTCCAAATGAGTCAGTGCAGTGTAATTTCCATCTAAGTCAAGGCAGTGGGGGATTACTGTAAAAAAAAAAATAAGGTAAAGATCAGGTTTGTATAATTTCATCAGTTAAGACACAAGAGCTCTGCAGCTCCCACTGTACTGTGGCTCCAAGCACAGACACACAACAACACAACAGTTTCAAACAGCAGCAGCTTTCTCGCTGCCACAGGGGGAGCTGATGTTTCAGCACTCATTCTACACTATTGTAATGGTGTGTGTGTGTGTGTGTGTGTGTGTGTGTGTGTGTGTGTGTGTGTGTGTGTGTGTGTGTGTGTGTGTGTGTGTGTGTGTGTGTGTGTCTTTTTTTGGTCCTCAGCCAGAGATGTTAGCCAGAGGTTATTTGGCAAAAACAATATATGCACTTTTTTTTCACTGTTTAACAGGAAGCATGCCACTCATGAACTGAAAGATCTTGATTACATGCACACAGCAAATGATCCAGTGCATTTAAACTTTCTATTCAGGATGTGGATGTCAGTGATATGGTATAATTAAAACTAAAATGCCAGTTTCCAATTTGATGGTGAGATGTGAACACACTATTAGTTGGGCTAAACACACCTGATCAGTAAGATGCAAATATTTGTGAATGAGAGAGGAATCAGGAGGCTATGCATTCAGCATTTAATTGAATTTCTGGTGGCTTTTAGAGACATTTTAAGCATATTCTGTTCAGTTCAACTATCCAAACCATTTATTTGCACATGTAAATCCAAAATATGTTATAATCATTCATAATTGCATCCTAAAATGCTTATACAGGTAATTATAGTGGAAGAACTTGTACACCTACAACAGGTCATACCTGAGCCAGGAAGTAGCTCTAAAAGCAATAATTGTAGGTTAAAACTACTAGATAAATCAGAGATTTTTTGGGGGGGTGACCAAGCAGGTTGATTTCAGCCCTAATAGGAGGGGAAGATACATATATGAAGGAAATATATTCTGGTGTATCAGTGCATGTCAACACTGTGTGATGACCACAGTAAATCATCACTTTGTGCTGCCCTTAAAGGATAATTTCCGTTTTTTACAACCTGGACCTTATTTCTAGCATAAAATACAATCATTTTACTCACCCAGACAACTTTGGTGTCATTTGGAGTTGTTTTGACGAAATTAGCCCCAGTGGAGCGGCGCGTATATCCGTATAATGCGAGAGCACGGGGCACGCAATGCAGCCTCTAAATAACACATTATCCGCCGCAAAACTCGTTCATTTCGCCAATATTTTGTTATGATACACTAGTGATATTCCCCTCCGAGCCCGTGGTGGCATGTTATCAACATCCGGGGTCTCTAGGTTGACCTACTAACCTCTTATCTGGATGATGTCATCTCCGACCGCTGCCCGGCTCATTCTGATAATAATCATTCTGCTTCGGCATTCGGGTCCATTTTTATCTCAACTAGCCGGAGCTTTAGTGAGTCCAGGCTGCGGAGAGGAAGCCTGTGGAAGCTGAACTTCATCCAGCTGCTCATTTTGTTCTGACAAGTCAGAAACACGCAGAAACGAACCATAGCATTAGCCGTAGCAAGTTAGCCGCGCCGGGCAGCGGTCGGAGATGACATCATCCAGATAAGAGGTTAGTAGTCAACCTACAGGCGCAGCATGTTGATAACATACCACCCTAATCCTAACCCCTAACCCAAATTCAAGAGGTTATTTGGCTGGCTCACCTGCAGACCAGACCAACCACTCAGGTGTAGGTCCTGAATATTCAGCACAAACAATGGGGTCTGAAAAACTGCGGCCCTAGAGACTGCTAAACAAAGGCTCACACTGCCTGCATAAAGACTAATGAGTCACACCACCGAGGTTGTGGCTGAAGGGGTAAATGCCCTTTCAAAAGAACCAGCTCCAACCAACTCCAGCTGCAGTGCAGTAACATGCCCACACGAGCCAAAAGTGTACAGTACCAGGGGAGACAGAAGCATTGCAGATTAACAGACCACACCAGGATCCAGACACCATCAGCAAACACCTAAACCTGGGTCCCATGTTCCAACAGGATCTGCACCTCCTCGTTGAAATAATATAACCATGAAAACCTAGTACAACAAATAAAGCATCTTGCAACAGTACATACTCGGGGGATATGATGGTGCTCAGTGACCGGATTTACAAGAGAAGGGACAACTCTGTCAAACCAACGGAGACTGGTATCCAGTACAAATGATTTTAAAAACTTTAAAGAAAGTCTCATGGCTTATGATTTTTGATATTTATATAGGGGCTTTGGAATGTAAGGTATGTAATCCACTTAAAACAAGTATAATGAACAAATTAAACCTCAGACTTGAGATGAACATAGCTCTGTCCTGGTATCTTACATAAGTCTGGCTCTGTTTACAGGGTTTTCACTCTGCCATTCATACAGGACTTTGAAACAAATAAAGCTGAACATCCCCTCTTTGCACCTCTGTTTTCTTTGGAGAGTTGTCTTGTCCTCTGTCTTTGACTCCATCAGAATCTTCCTACATTCACACCCTTACACTGACTTATTGCCTGCTGTAATAAAGGCGCTAGCTACTGATGTTGACTGACAGACGGCTACCACAACCGGCTTTGTGTGTGTGTGTGTGTGTGTGTGTGTGTGTGTGTGTGTGTGTGTGTGCGTGCGTGCGTGTGTGTGAGATACCTAAGGGCACAAACAACAACCTAAGGTGCAGGTTGTGCTAGCCAGACGTCTGTTGTTAGTGGTGAAAGGTAAGTGAGTTTGACAGAGCTGAGATTGAACAGGAGGCATTCTGCCAGCCAGGTGAACACAGTAGCTTCATCCCCACCCACCACCACCACCAAAGACACTAACACGCACACACACACTCATGCACACACACATGCATAAACATACTGTCCTACATAATCATCATACACTTGTACAGTAGGGAGCAGCCAGGGCACACAGCATGCCACCTTGAAGCTGCAGCCCTGAGCTGGAAACTGAGCTCTGTCTCTAAGCCTCACTCATCACTACTGTGTGATTAAACACCAGTCCAGTGGGGAAATAAGACTAAACATGTGTCTGCATATTTTACTCACTCAGTAACTTTCTAGATGTATGTGGAATTAAAAAAAACATCACTTGCTTCAAAACATTCAGAAGTTGATATTGTGAATAAAAAGGATTTAGAAAATAAAAACATTTTTTTTTTACCACGTATTAGATTAATTATGTTCATTTTGTCTTCTCAAATATATTAGTTATATTTTTCTTGTGTTCAGACAGAAAATCCTATTGTTTTATCATCTTAACTATCATCAACATAGAATAGCAGAATTTTAAGTGACACTAGTAAAACATTAAGAAGAAATAACTCAAAAGAAATATAATAAAACTACTGATATGAAAAATGAAATTATCCTCAATCACAGAGAACTGCTTAGAGACCACTGCTGTAAATTGCCCATACATTTTCAACTTTATTACCTGTAACAGTTTGCTTCAGTCCTCAAGCAGAGCCCCATTGGTGCGGTGCGGTTTTAGGTCTGAAATGACTTTTTCATTAGATGTTTTCCAGGGTTTCACAGAATCCACTGAAAATATGTTTGTGTTTGTGTGTGTGTGCGTGGGCTTCAGGCATGTCCACTGAAACCATCCTCCACAACTCACTGGCCTATAATATCAGTCACTGCATTGCAAACCATAAACTGGATCCCCATATTCAGCAGCAGCCAGGAAGAGGCTTACATAAGCAAAGCAATTCTGTGAATACTGTTCCTTCTGTGTAAAGATAAGGTCTGTCTGAAAATGTGTAACAAATGCTTTCGAGTTCCAAGACTACGCATTTTTCACTGATACTATTGTCTTGACTAGTCTAATGTTTGTTACTGTAGCAGAAACCTGATGTGCTGCTGCAAGAGCATGTTGGCCATATCTCTCATGTCTTGCTGGATGAAAAGATTTCATCCCCAAAACCTACAGCTTATCATCCAAAATGACAAAACGATCTGGCGAGTAAATCCGTTTTTCTCTGTATTTCATACAGTGGGGGGACAATAAGAGACTGCTGGTTGTCTAGTAGAGAGTGTGTTGCGTGGAGCAAGCCAGTGATGTGTTCCCTGTGTGGTGGCCACCGCTGCTATCTGCTGCGTGCCTGCAGCTACAGTGTGTTCCCAGTTTTATCACTCTCATCTAAATGAACCACACTCACAGCTGGAGAAAGGTGACCCGACTGCTAATCAACCACCAGAGCCACAGTGCACCATGTGTGTGTGTG